>NC_087581.1:51869803-52061218 GCF_036250125.1 Pseudopipra pipra | reverse complement strand
TTTTCCTGAAATTTCCTGAAATTTACTGAAATTTCCTTTCCTGAAATTTCCTGAAATTTCCTTTCCTGAAATTTCCTGAAATTTCCTGAAATTTCCTTTCTTTTCCTGAAATTTCCTGATGTTTCCTTTCCTGAAATTTCCTGAAATTTCCTTTCCTGAAATTTCCTTTCCTGAAATTTCCTTTCCTTTCCTGAAATTTCCTTTCCTGAAATTTCCTTTCCTGAAATTTCCTGAAATTTCCTGAAATTTCCTTTCCTGATAATTTCCTTTCCTGAAATTTCCTTTCCTTTCCTGAAATTTCCTTTCCTGAAATTTCCTGAAAATTTCCTTTCCTGAAATTTCCTTTCCTGAAATTTCCTTTCCTTAAATTTCCTGAAGTTTCCTTTCCTTTCCTTTCCTGAAATTTCCTTTCCTGAAATTTCCTTTCTGAAATTTCCTTTCCTGAAATTTCCTGAAGTTCCTTTCCTTTCCTTTCCTGAAATTTCCTTTCCTGAAATTTCCTTTCCTTTCCTGAAATTTCCTTTCCTGAAATTTCCTGTAATTTCCTGAAATTTCCTTTCCTTTCCTGAAATTTCCTTTCCTGAAATTTCCTTTCCTTTCCTGGAATTTCCTTTCTTGAAATTTCCTGTAATTTCCTGAAATTTCCTTTCCTGAAATTTCCTGAAATTTCCTGAAATTTCCTTTCCGTAAATTTCCTTTCCGTAAATTTCCTTTCCTGAAATTTCCTTTCCTTTCCTTTCCTGAAATTTCTTGAAATTTCCTGAAATTTCCTTTCTTTAAATTTCCTTTCCGTAAATTTCCTTTCCTGAAATTTCCGTTCCTGAAGTTATGCATGGCTTTTCCCCGTCATAAATCAGCGTTTCCCTGGATCAGCGTTGCGGTGGCAGACGAACCAATCACCCCACAAGCAGCAGAGGGAATGCCCCTGCCGGTTTTAGCACTGTTTTTCTGGTTGGGTTTGGGGCGAAAAAGGGGAGAGGGACAAAAAGCACTCTGTCACTCAGAGAGGGGCCACTCCTGTAACCTCTGTCCCCCACACCCCTGGGGCAGGTCGGCGGCTCTGCCTCCCCCACACACGGCCCTGTCGGTGGGGTAACAGGGACCCCCTCTGAGGGTGCTGCAACCTCCCGTCCGTCCCCACCAACACCGGCTGGTGAGGCAGGACATGGTAGGCCACAGGCTTTGGGGGGCACTGAGAGGCTCACCCCGAGATCTGTATCTGGGTTGTGGGGGTTAAGTGGACTGGGGTTTGATGTTCCTCACATCATTCCCTGTCTCCATGCAAGTTCAGCCCTGAGATGCAGCTGCACACACCCGCAGGTGCGCCTCCCCCGCAGGTTGGTCAGCCCCAGCTGGGGGTCATCCTCGTGGTGTGACCGCCTCCTCCCCAAACTTAATAGGTTTTAGCATCTCAGTTCTGGTGGGCTAGGGAGGGGGGGTAGCATCCGGAAGCCCCTTCCAAGGGGAAGAAGCAGAGGGTCGTTTTGCATGTAGAGAACATCCCAGAATGCTCTGGCCTTTTATGGCAGAAATGGTAAAGAGATATGGGTGCTTGCAGATCCCGATCTCCCTCCCCTTACAAAGGGCAAAGCTTGATGAAATAGCCGGGGTGTGAGGAGCGCCGGGAAGTATCGGCTCTATCCCTGGGACAAAGGTGGGAGTGAAGGAAGGAGAAAGAAGAGGGAGCTGGGTGGCACCTCCCGGGCATCTCGTCTAAAGAGAGGAGTGGCTGACGTGTTGAGGACGCAGGAAAATAAAATCTGAGTTGGAGCAGGATCAAACACAGCATCTGAGGCCATGCCTGTACACTGTTTCGTCTTGATATGCAATTAAATTACACCAAATTCCTCTTTAAATAATGTCGTTGAAAATCCTTCTTTAAGATTCAAGGATGTCTGAGGTTAAGTAGCTTTTAAAAACGTCAGTTCTAAATGGCTTATGCAATGACTAGTTACCTTCAAATCCTAAAACCATTATAAATATGCCATACATATGAATGGCAGTTTATCTCTACCTATTACTTTTTAAAATGAGGAAAGCATTCTTAAAAACTACTTGCAACACTTTATTTTAAGAAAGTAGATATTAATTTTTTTTTTCACGTATCGTTTTATGACCAAGTACATGTGTAAATTGGAAAGCATCCAGAGCACCTCTATTATTTGCCAAATGATTTTTAGTTGAGGCATATTATTCCCAGTATAACCAAGGTATAGGGTATATCAATAAAATGAACATCTGTGATTTTGGCAGGAGAGGAAAAAAAATTTAAGAGTTCCTATAAAAGTGGTTAAAGCATTTGTGTAGAGGGAAACACGTCTGCAAAGGAGTAAATCGACTATTTAAACAGCCATGCCGAAAACGGGATTTCTGCTGTATAGTTAAAAAAAGGGGCTCGCGAAATTCCTCGACAAAAACGCGATCCTGGATGTAGCTTTCTGCTAACATATCCCGGGCAGTGAATTTAAAATCCTGGGATGTTTTCTAGGCAAGGACTGCGCTCGCTTGCTCGCTCGCTCTCGCTCTCGCTCTCTCTCCTTAACAGCAGAGCGTTTAGCTCGCAGGAATGTATTAGCCACAGTTTCCTCCTGTCAATGTTTAAGAATTCCCAGAGACTCCAACAGGCTTCACAGCAAAATATCTGCGAGAGATGTTCGGGTTCGCGAAGAGTTTTAAGAGGGAATCTGAGTACAGAAGAAGAGCGTGGCATAATGCATTGGCATAATAATTAACCGTATGCAATATTAATCGTCGTGTGATGTTTGTTATCAGGCAGGAGAGCGCACTCAAATGAGGTTTAACAAATATGAGCGTTATTGATCAAATATAATGAATAAATATGCATATGCATTGTTTATCTGTGCACACATGTATACACACAAGCAGGAGCGCCATCCTTATTGAAGATGAGAAGAGCTGTCTGCCACCGCTCCTGCCTCTCTCTCCGCTCTGCCCCTGTGCCAAGGGGACGTGGAGGAGCTGGTTTTGGTATTTTTTGTAGCACAAAATGTTGCAAATACGGAAAAAAAAAAGTTCACTGATAAAATTGATCTCAGCATGAAGTATAACAGTAACAAAATGCTTCTGAGTAAAACCCGAGGAGCTCGCTGGCTGTGGCAGCGTTGTCGCAAACCATCTGGTGCATATTAAAAGTGGTGCTGTAAATATTGCTGGAAACTAATGCGGTACCCGATCCTATAGGCGCAGGGGCCTGCGAGCTTTCCATATGCTCTGGATAGCGTGGCACACGGAAAGGTGTCACATCCGCCAGGAGCTCTTTGGGCATGATTTTGCATAATTCTGACGAAAGTTTGTCCCGACAGAGAGGGGGGAAGGAGAGAGGGGAGTCAGAGGAAAGGCCTCTCTCCCCGTCCCTCTCTCTCTGACGACGATAGGGTATGAAGCTGCTGACGTCACTTCGCATCAGGGCCGGGGAGCAAACGTGACCTAGGCAGGAGCTCATCTGTTTCTCATCACTTGGAGAGTTTCTGTCTCTCCCTTCTCACCCTCCTTCCCTCTCCCTTTCTATCTTCTTTTTTTTTTTTTTTTTAATCCCCTACGTAAGAGGGGAGAAACCCATCCTCGCCCCCATCCCCGTCCCCGTCCCCGCCCGCTCTTGCCGCCGCCGCCCCGGATCCCTGCAGGGAAGGGACGAGAAATCTTCCACGCGGGATGTCCCGGCCCCTACCCCCCCAAGCCCCCCGGTCTGGGTCTTCCCTCCCCACCACATTCCCATGCCATTGTTCGCACTCGCAACCTAACTTTGGCTGCCGATTCAAAGCCCGGCAGTCCCCTGGCTCCTGCATTGTACTGAGGGTCACTTACTCTTTTCTCGGAGTTAGGCTCTGCTCCTTAGTCTCTCCTCTTCTCTGCTTCTCACGAGCTGACGCGTTCTCCCCACTCACCCGAAGCTGCCACAGAAGCTCGTCTTGATAAACCTGCTACCAATCTTTGCCCAGTGCAACCAGCACAGAAATAAAAACCCTCGCTTTCTGCTTTCGGATCCCCCCTCCACCCTTTTTTCCCTTCCCCCCCCCCCCCCCCCCGCCCCCCCTTCTTCTTTTCCTGCGGGCTGCATTCCCCTCTGAGCGCTGCCGCCTTTAATTATGGGAGATATATTTCTTCCCTGGGAGTCATTCGTGGGGAATTTTTAGGTGGAAGGGCGTTTCAGCAGAGTTATTTTTGAGCAAGGACCAGTGCCCTATATCCAGAGTGAAGTGCAGATTGAGACATATCGGGTTCCTTATAAAAGGATCGTTTCTTGTGGGAGGTTGGACACGAAGTTTGGGCTCGTGACTTGCATTCCTGAGAGACATGCATATTTTAAAACAACAAAGCAAGCTCCGAAGAAGGCTTAGAGGAGGGGAGAGGGAGGGAAAAATAAAAAGAAAAAACTTAAAGAAGTTACTCAGTTACAAAGATCTGTCAACATGGAGCAATTTGTACGGCTCCCAGGGGAAAAAAAAAAAAAAAAAAGAAGTATCTGATAGTTTTGTGTATCACTTCAGGGAGTCTCAGCTACTTTGCTAGAAGTTGATGTGGCTCTCCAGAAGCTCAGAAAAGCAATTTGGCTCAAAACTGGGAGTTTATAGCGCTCTACTGACCTGTGATTTTAAATCCCAGCTCCTTCTTTACCGGCGGTTTGCGTGGAGCTGATTCAGCGTTTCAACGGATATCTCACCTCTCAGAAAGAACACCGGGTGAGGGAAAGACAAAAGGAGAGCAAACGGGGGCACAGTGTGTCTGTTGGAGGAAGCCACCGGTGCACACCAGATCCCGCAGTGGAAATAGTGGAAATTTGTGGAAACAAGGTGAAAAAGAGCAGCCCTGGCTAGCTGTGAACACTGAGTCGTACTGATACTCGAGACCACGGGAGGCGCCCGCACTTCCACCTCTGAAGGGAAAGAAAAAATATATAGAAAAAATAAAATTAAACTGGTGGGGAGGTGAGGGAGTGGGGGGTGGGAGGGGGCACCTCAGGCAGCGGCAAGTGGGGCGGGGCGGCAGCTTGTGGCCGGGCAGAAGTGCACGCAGCGGTGCGGGTAGCAGTGCTGGCAGCTGAGGCGCGGGGTTCTGGGCTCCTGCCGGGGGTTTGTAGACAAAAGGAGAAGGCCTAATGGTGATCTGGATATCTCTGTTAGTTGTCAGCGCTGGTCCGCGGCTGCCGGGGAATGCTAATCAGCCCTCGCCGAGCGGGATGCCTCCTGGGCTGCCTCCTGGCACACACACGCACATGCACTCGAACTATCCCGGGGTCTCTGACACACGCACACACACACATCTCACTCCTCAGTGGGGTCCACCATCACTCCATGCTTTGGCCGATGCTTCGTTTGGTAGAGCAATGGTACGACCAACTTTAAACTTCATATACAGCAAATGCCTTCCTAAATAACACAATAGCATAGCTTACAGCCACCAGCTTGCTTCTGCTCCAAGGAGCCTCTCACCACCTGCCCTTCACCTTTCTTCCATTTCTTTTTTCCTTTTTAACTGCTGGGGGTATTTTATACCTTGTAGTTTTGAATTTGGTCCTTGCTTTAAGCTTGATGGAGGGTTCTGCAGACAAGAAGATGTATGCCCACTATTATACAGCCATAATTGAGATCACTAACAGTGAGTCTCTTGTCAGCCAGGCGGTCCTGCTTTGAAACACTACTCACATTATTCTGATTTTACAAAATTGAGGGTAAGGAAAAGAAGGGGAGATGCAATTTCTCACTGTCCATTTTGTCAGTTCTTGTCTTTACTCGCAATTACATTTACAACCCTATAGGGCCCGTTTCACGTAAGGTATTTCTAGTGGAAGCCACGTGGACAAGGAAGAAGAGATCCTGACATCCCTCCTCAAGCCTTCCTCCGAATAGCATCACCACCCTCCTCCACGTACCGACCCTTGCGTTCCACTGACCACCGAAATCGGTCTGGTGAGGGCAACCAGGGCCCCCAACTCTCTACGGTCCCGACAGTGTCAGGACAGGGTTATCTCCGATCCTTCCTCACAGATGGAGAACGTAATTTTATTTTCCAAGCGGCTGCACCTTGCGCCGGGACAGCCATGGGAAATTGTTCGGCAGGGATGCCTTCACTTAAAAAAGAAAGAAGCAGGGAGTGGCCCCAAACCACTGTCAGAGACGCCTTGGGAGAAAGGAAGAGGGAGGGAGAAAGGGGCAGGAGCCGTGAGTCACTTTGGGAACTGGTCGCCTTTCCCATCTTCGCAGTTTCAGGCTTGTTCCGCGGCTATTTTGAGCTGAAGGTGCTCAGAGGGGAGAAAGGGCTGGTGCTGAAATGCTTAAGGGAGCATTTAAGACGAAAGCCTTCAATGAATGAAGAAGGAATGGGCGTGGAGGTGGAAAAAAAGTTGGAAAATGGATTCGCTGACAAGTAAGGATAATAAATGAGAGGCGCTTTCAGATAGATATCTCAGTCGTGAAATTGCACCCAGCTGGTTGTGTAAGCAAACAAATAGTTTCATGTTAGGGACTCTCGACTTGTGGCTTGATGAATAGAACACGACAGAGGTAAATGGCTCTTTAACTCATTTAGGAATAAAACTCCTTGGCTTCCTAAGTAAGAGACCTTGCGACGCCGTGGATCCCGAACAAGTACTTTAACAAGAGTTTTATTAGTTTACACTTTTGCTCTCGGATCTCCTCCCTTGTTCACTTTCTTCCTCACACTTCTGTCCTCTCCCTTTTTTTTCCTTTAGTATGTTTTACTCTTTTCTTTCTCTTCTCCCTTCCCTTCTTCTCGCTCTCTCTTTCTCCTTTTTATTTATTTTTTTCTTTTTCTTTTTTTTTCTTTTTTTTTCTCCTCAAAATCGCCTTGTAAGAGAATTTCCTCTCCCCCTCCCTCCCGTTACCGGCGCTTGGAAACGTGGCAGGTTTGCAAGGTACCCGACCACATCGGGTCTGTCCATGGCACCCGAGAGTAGTGGGTTTTGAAATGTGTCATTCTTACTGGACTCCAGAATCACTGCAGAACACTCATGCCCAGTCTCTCTGACCCGTTAGGGATTAAAAACGGGAGAATGTTAAAAAAATTAAAAAATTCTCACGTCGAAGTCAATGACTGTGAAGCCAAGTAGAAAGGGAATCTTTTAAACAAATATATAAACACATTTCATGGAGGTCACGGCGCTTCTGAAATTAGTTCCAAATATGTAGAAGAAATGGGAAGAAAAGCAGGGAAGGGCGAGGGGACCTATTCCTGCCTCTCTCAGTAAAGCAGGGAGCAGAAAAGACAGAGATGTGAGTCTCAAAAAAAAAAAAAAAAAAAAAAAAAAAAAAAAAAAGAGGAAAAGGAAAGAAAAAACCCAACTCGCTATTTCAAGTCTTATAAACTAGCGCTTTGAGTAGTCAAAATGTCCCATGAAACCGGAGGAAGCATGTCGACAGTGTTTGTAATAGCCGTGCACACGCGTTCGCGGACACGGCCTGTGAATGGCTGCGCGCCGGGATACGACCGGAGGGGGCGGCTGCAGCAATCCTTGACACCCCCGTTCAGTCCTCCGTCCCTCTGTCCATCCGTTGGAAGGTCATCCAGGCCGGCCGGTGCCACCGTCCCTGCAACCCTGCCTGAGCATCCCTCGGCGGCGGGTCACATCTGCACTCTGATAGGAAGGCGATGCCTGGCTGCCATACCGCCCGAGTAATGAGAAAAACCCCCCAAAAACAAAACAAAAAAACCCCAAACTCAAACCCTAAACTAACAATAACAAAAAATCAAACAGACACAAAACCCCAAACCAACCAACCAACCAAAACCCCCAACCCCCCCCAAACCCCACTACACAAAAAAAAAGAACCCAAACAAAGAAAAAATCCCCCCCCCCCAAACAAAACAACCCCAAAACCCTCAAACACACACACACACATACCCCGCAAAACGTAAGGTCCTATCAAGGCCTTTCCGTCAGATAAAAGACTTTTATCTTTTGTGTATGTAGCCAACCAGGTTCCTGCTAGTGAATCTAGGCAGAATTAACTTTTTCTTGTATTACTTCTGCTGCCACTTGCAGTGACCACTAGCCGGATTCTTCTGTGGGAGACCTCCATGTACCCCGGCAGGGAAACAGCTTTTTACGTCTGGATCCGCCGTTTTTGCTGGTGGCCATGAGACAGGTCACTCGTGATGGAATCTCATCCCCACTCTTCCTCCCCAGTTCTACCTAATTTCGAGGGATACTGGGAAAATGGGAGTTATCCTTTACCGCCAGCCCTGAAGGGGGCTCATCGCCCTCTCTCCTGCAGGTGAGGGGGGTGAATGGAAGCCGAGCCACCCAAAAGGTGCCCCCGGGGGCGAAGGCGTGCCGAGAAGCGCTGGGAAAGGGGAAGCAGCAGCCCCTGACGTTTACGGGCGGCCGGAGGAGGTGCAGGCGCGGGCACAGACGCACACATGCACACACGACCCCTGCCCTGGCGCTGCCCCTGCCACCGCCTGCAAACCCCCTCCTCCTCAGCTTGGGTTCAACCTACCACTTAGCAGCATTTCCAAATATTTATTCGATTAAATGTATAGAAAAGGCCTAATTGGGCGGTGGGAGGAGGCAAGCTAGTTAGCGAGGTGCTAAGAGGAGTGGGAGGGGGGGCTTTGTATCTGCCGTGCCCTCAGCGGGTCCCCTGCATGGGGGTGGAGTGGGAGGGTCGTCCCTCTCCCACATCCCACCCACCCCCTGCTTCCCCCTCCCACCCTCCCTCAGCCTTTGAAGTGCTGCCACAGCTGTTAGTGAGCACGGAAAGGCCGCGGAGCCCTGCGCGGCAGGGAGGATGGAAAGACGCAGGGATGAGGAGGATGCCCTACCGACTGCGTCTCCTGAAGATCCTGGGGGGCCGAGGAGCCCCCGGGAACAGCGCCCCGGCCCCCGGCAACAACAAGGCAGGAGAAATGTAGATGGAGTTCGTTTTAGAGCAATGTATTGTAGGTTATGAACAAGTCAGCAAAAACTTGAGGGACCCCGGCCCCTCTCCACACTCACATCTTTTTTTTTTTTTTTTTTTTCAGCAAATAGCACTCCATGACGCCATCATACAGTATTTTTAGCCGCCATATGAATGCCCGAAAGGCTGCAGCGTGGCAAAGGAAAACATCCACTGACACAATGCAGACTGTGTAGTTAACACTTCAGAACACGATACTGTCTTATAAGCAAAGTTTAATAAGGGATTGAAACACTTCTTTCTAGGCACATACATGGAAATAAGTGCATCTCGTACCTGCAAGTTTCTTGGCAATCTGTGGGTTATTATTATTATTCATAAATATGAAAATTAATTGAAAAATACCTATGAAAAAGTTTATCTGTTTTCATCAGTGGGATAACGCTGTAATGAATATATTTACATCTCATTGGAAGAAATCGAGACCTGTTTTTCTACTCCGATATCCCCATGTGTTTTGTTTATTTGGGGGGGGGGGTGGTGTTTCTTGCTTGTTTTTGTTTTTGTTATTATTTTGGGGTTTGGATTTTTTTGTTCTGTGTGGTTTTTTTTTTTAATTTTTGTTTGTGTTTTTAACTGCTAATCCAGCTGTGTCTCAAGTCACCCATCCCACCAAAAAGCAATGTTGAAGAGCTGCTTTCAGCACCTCCCCGGTCTAAGCATGCCCGCTCACTCCCTGTTGAGAGCTCGGAGGGGCTGCTGGATCCCCTCTACCCGTGGAAGGGCCAGAAACAAAGCTCTTGCCCATCCCACGTCCGTGTGAGTGGGAAAAGGGAGGATGTCTGTTTGTCTAATTCCCGTTCTTGTGTGCTCAGGTCTGGAATCATCCGAGTCCCCCCACTGCCAGCATCTATGAATACAGGCCACTTCTCCATCCTGAATGGGATGATCCCCCCATAGAGGATCTGCTCACAATGTTGATTATCCAGCTATAAGTGCCTACTGTATGGAGCTGCTATAGCCTCGGATCTGCTGCGCCTAGAATATTAAAAACCCCAAGCGAGTTGGATTGAAGGATCTTGTTAATGCAAAAAAAAAAAAAAAAAAAAAAAAAAAAGAGAGAGACAGAGAGAGAAAGAAAAAGCAAAAAAAGGAGGGGGGGAGAGAGAGAGGAAGAGAGAGAAAGAGAGAGAAGGAGAGTATGTATGACAGAAAATTAAAATGAAAAACTTGCCCATGTTTCCACAAACTGAAAAATCTGCCTCATCCAGGCTTGTTTGGAGGGTATGGGAGGTGTCTGTGTGAGGGGGGACAATGCTATTTTTAAAGATTCAGCTTTATTAATACGTTAAGAAAGAGCTCCCTTGGTAGTATGTGTTCTCACAGCTCTGTCTCAGACCCTATAAAACATTAATGCACTGAAAGCTGTTACAGAGATCTGCACCACCAGCTAGAAGCCTTTACGTTCAAAGGACTTCCATTACAAAAATGATTTTTAATTTTCTTTGAAGAAAAGGACAAGCTGAAATAAAGAGGGGCTTTTGGCACAGAGCTCGGGCCCCTGTGATAGGTGGCCATGATGTGGGGGGTCACAGCCTGTGTTTTTTGCTTGACCATGGCACATAAGCACATGTGAAATGCACTGGCTCACCACCCAATGAGCAAGCATCTAGTTGGATTTCTATATTAATGGACTGGGAATATCGTCCACACATCGTGACTAGAGTTAGGAGAAATAGCAAGAGAGATGTTTTGGCTGACAGCAAGCACAAGGTGTGCACACCGGAGCACACAGAGGGGTCTGTGAGTCCTTGGGGTGGAAAAGAAGAGAAAAGAAGCAAAAAACCCCAACCCCACCCCGAGCTCCCAGAAGCAGAAAGCCACCATATCTGGAACAAACAAGACCCATGGCTACAGTATGCCTCCTGCTGCACGGGTAGAGGTGGTGGCATATGGTGACTGCAGTCCATGCCCATGGTTTCTGAGGGCAAAAAACAAGGTGTGAATTCAGCAGAAAATCCAGCTGATGGGAAAAGATATTTCAAAAAAAGGGTAGGCCATCAGCCTTGGTAGGGAGTCTGCGGTTTAGTCTCAGCGAGGCAAGGTCACCTAAGGCATCACACTGCACCTCCCACTCCCTCTTCCTAGACCTTGACAGCTCAGCCCTAAGCTTAAGCCCAGCCAAGCCCGTTTTGGAGCATCATGTAGTTTACACAACTTGGCTAGATCTCACAAGTATTTTTTAAGTTCTCTTTTTTAGCACCAGTAGAGAGTTAAAAATCCAGGTGAGATCTTTTGTTGTTATTGTTTGTTTTGTGGTTTTTTTGTTGGTTTTGTTTTTGTTTTTGTTTTTTTTTTTTTTTGTGAATTGTTGGCATGTTTCAAACAACAAGACTCATGGTTTGTGGGGTGATAAGTAGGGGGGAGTTTGCTAAATTCTTTTATTTTTTGTTTAAATTCTCACTTCAATTTTAATTCTTGAAGAACAATTTTGACAACATATATCGCACTCATTATAAGAAGCAAAGGGTTATATCAAAAAATTATTAGTATAGAATCACAGGAAACCTGGTTTGGAACCAGAAAAAAATACAAAACAGATATAGATACATAGACACAGGACAATTTTTTTATAATTATTTGGAAAATGTTATTTTCCCCTAATTCTCCTTTCTTTTTTTTCTTTATGCGCATATGATGTTTTAACTTTTACCAAAAATGAAAATAAAGACTAATATATTACAAAATGAGTAACAATGTTCGTGGTAAGTGTTTGCGCGTAGAATTTTTTTCTTTGTTTACTTCTTTTGGGTTTTTTTTTTTTCATTCTACACAAGGTTCAGTTCAGTTTCAATGATTTTTTGTTTTGTTGGTTTACTGTACAGCATATATCAGCAACAGTCCACAATAAATCCTGGAAGATCCAGTATCCCCTTCAGGTTTGATTAATATCCCCTCAATACTCATTTTTTTTTTAATTTTTCTTTTTTTTTTTTGTCTCCTTTATTAATATTATTTATTTCTTTTTTCCTCCTCTCAAAAAAAAAAAAATAGGCCAAATGAAAAAAAAAAAAAAAAAAAAGAAAAAGCGAAACACCACAACCTCCACGGACGAGAGGTCCGTTCTTCTCCCCTACACGGCCACATCTCTGCTCTCACTTGGCCCTTTCTTTTGTTCAGTGTCCACCTCCCGGGCCCCCCCCCGCACCCCGACTGCCCCTCGGTGCGAGCGCTCCCGTCTCCGCCGCTCCGCCGCCTCTCTGCCGGGGATGCGGAATGGGCTCTAGGAGCACTGGATGGACATGTAAGGCCAGTTGAAGCTGCTCCCAGACAGTAGCATATCCCTGATGAGGGTTTCGATGGGGGTTTTACCTACCAAGCGGACGAAGAAGAGCTGCTCGATGACGGAGGAGGAGACGGTGCGCAGGGAGGGCAGCCGCAGCAGCAGCTTCCCGAAGCGGCTGGGCTGGTTGGGGTACTGGCTCCGCACGTACTCCTCTAGCGCGCACTGTGACTTCTCCTGAAGGCTCTCGATATGCGCAGCATCCGACAGGCCACAGGCGTCTGCCCACCGCACCGCGCCCGCGGAGGCAGCCGCAGAACGGCGGCAGGCGGGGGGAAAGTGGAGGGAGGAGGTGGAGGAGGAGGAGGAGGAAGCGGGGGGGAGATGGTTAGTGACTGGGAAGCACACAGGGAAACGCCGCTAGGATGGGGGGCACGGCAAAGGCGCACCCCCCCATCCCATCCCACCCCACACTAGCCCACCCCATCTCATCCCCCCCCAACCCATCCCGTGCACCGCTGCTGAATAAATAAACGCGACCTCTCTGTGCCTCTTCACCACCGTGGGTATTCTGACCCAGGATGCGGTGGGGTGCTCACACCCTGCTCGTCCCAGCCACACACAAACAGCCCCCCATGCTTCCTTTCCATATCCCCCTCTATGGACACTCTGTGCTGGTGAGCGTGATTCCCACTCCAGGGAGCCCACCACCAGGATGCTGGAAACTTGGACCAGCCCCCGTTAAATAACACTGAGTGGAGCAAAAATAGGGGTATTGGGGAAAATAATAATAATAATAATATTAATAATAGTATGATTATAAGCAGAGGTGGGCACAAGCAGAGAGAGACAGAGGGAGTTTGTTGACATGGTTGCATATCACAGGGAGGCAGCGGCTGGGACCTGCAGTGACTGGCAGGGAGCCGGCCAGGGGATGCCGGGGTGCAAGGGGGACCTCTCTGTCCCTGCCATGCTGCCAGGGATCACAAATTGGCCAAATGTTTGTGGGTTGTGTGATAAATCTGGTGGAAATCCAGATAAATCTGGTGGCTGGGTTAGTCCTAGCTTGCACTCAGCAGGCATCTGCAGCTCTCAGACACATGGCTTGGGAGAGCTGCGGCAGATAAGCCGTGCCTAAAAGTAGCCAGTGAGACTCTCTCCCTACAGGAACACACGTCTTGCACCTTGCAGAACTATACGACCCAGGCGAAGGTGTACCAATCCAAGAGCAGAAACCCTTCACATCCATGCATTTGTATCTATACACATTATTCTATGTGTACAGATACAAGCAGGGAGGTATAGATGCATCTGTGCATTTGCACACACGTAGAGACACATACAAGCATACACCCTATCTCTGCGAACACATAACCCAAACCAAGGGAAAATTGTTCACCGGTTGCTTGTTAAGGGACTTGCTCAGGAAACCACAGTCAAGGAAAAGTGGTGGGTATGCCCAGATGGTGGAAACTATCCACATTGTTTACAAGATTAATATTTAATATTTAAAAAAAAAAATGAAAAAGCAAATAAACCCTGAACCATCAAGATCAGAGCAAGGCAGTCAGCTAGCAGTGCTGTTTAAAACAGATCAAAGCCAGACTTGGCTAATATATAGATCCATATATGAATTAGTGCATGTTAATGGCCCCCAAAAGGACATTACAAAAATGTGAATGTAGACTTATGACCCTGGAAAGGCACAACAAATTAATAAATTATTCAAAGCTAAAAAAAAAAAAAAAATCTGTCACAAAGGCATTTTTGGAGTTTGTCTTTCCCTATCAAGAACTGACTTTACAAAGATTTCTGAACACCTTCATCTACAATACTATGGCCTCGAGCAAAAATACAAGTAAAACAAGCCATAATTCAGGAGCTTCTGAGGAGGAGAACCTTTGACCTGAGCTGCGGACTTGGCATCCCTCAGACGCACAATTATCTGGGCCAGGCTGCTCCACTAATCCATACTGTACCTTTAATGCAATGATATTTTGCAACATCTAAAGCACCAGGTTGCAACATATATATCTATCAAAAGCTGGGGCCTGTTCTTGTTTGCAATACATATCAAAAACACAGGCCTGTTCATATGTTGATTGCCACAAATCACATTCCATATTTACATATATCTTGCTATTTTACATGCATTATCTGCCCATTATGCATTAGGATCCTATTCAACTTCCAAACAATGCAATATGAAAGGGTCTTACTGACACCCTGGCAGGGCTTTTTTCTTTATGCCCCATATGTCATACCCTTAAGGTTAGTAAAATATTTATCAGACATTTACGATAAGTGCACCTATAACTGCAGGTCACTGGACAATACGGATGGGGAACTTGCTCTCTAAAAGGGCAGCAGCCTGGTGTGTGTGTGTGTTTGAAAAATACGCCTTGGGTTTTGCCTTACACCTCCAAACGCTCAGAATTTTCTTATACCAATAATATCTATTGAGCTTTAATTATTTTAAATGGACTGGCATATGCCTTTATTTGGGTTTCATTCTGTATCCTTAAAGGTGGCGGTGAGAAGGCTTAACTCTCCCCTCAGAACGAGATTAAAAATAATAATCATTAAGGGATCCACAGCTCGATTCGATTATGCAGCCCAGAGAGGTGCAATCCGTGGGAGAAATAACGCAATCCATGTTTACTGAAAGTGAATTATTATTGCATCCCAGAAAGTGGGCTAATGTGAAAATCCTGTGTGTGCCTCGGTTTTTTATGTGGCAGTGTGTCAATAAGGGAAAGCTCTATATTTCTTCTTGCAGTCTATGGAAAAGAAATTATGTAAATAAATAACCATTACTGTTCAACACACTCCAGCCTTCCCCTTCGTAGTGGCGGGTATGTATTTCATGTTACACGTTCAGAAGAGTTTAGTGTTCAGAAAATATAGATGTAATCAGCTGCCACCTAACTAGAAATCAAAGTTCTTATTGCGCTGCAAATAGATTTATTGAATTTATGTTATCTGTCTCTATCTCTTCCTGGAAACGTTTATTTATGATGAGGAAAAGGTAGATACAGGAATTAATAACACTAAAGTTTGGCAGCAGGGTCGTGGAGGGGTGGGGGTGAGGGATAGAGGGCTGGAGGAGGAGAGTGGAAGGAAGGGGAAAGTAGGTGAGAAAGGAGCAGGTTTTGGGTTATGACCCAGTCTTTGGATGGTGTCCAGAATTTTACGGATTAAATACATGCTCTCTGGAGCCCGAATGTAAAAACTACAACAGGAGAAACCCATGCCAGCTTTAAACACTTAGTCCTTAGCAAAGGAATTTGGACACAATGCCTAAAAATGTCTTTTCCATCAGTCAAAGTTAGTTTAGAAGTTGGATGACTTTGAGAAAGGCTTCCTATGAATTCCCCTCTGGATAAGCAATCAAAACAAGTTTAGTGAGAAGTTGAAATGTGCGGATGGGGGTAAGCGGTAGATTACTCCTGACAGCTGTATTTCCATTTTCTGAGATGCCTCGTGTGATCCTGCTCCAAAATAATATTATTGTTCCCTTCCTGAGCCTCATTCACTCTCAGTTCCATTGTGGAAAGGGGATTCTTCCCTCACAAGTGTCATTACATTTTTTTTAATATATGTAAATGAAGGGGTCCTCTAAAACCACTTACCCTGTTTCTAGCCAACACTGCTCGTTTGGGCAGGTTAAGGGGGGAGATTGGAGAGAGCAGAGAGAGAGAAGAGAAAGAGAGGAAAAAGTAAAATATCCCCTCAAACGTGTCCCCATCAGGGGCAGCCTCTTTCTAAAGGCCTTTGGCTGGTAGAAAGGCTGAGACACAGGCCAGCCATCTTCCTAGCTCTGCTTAGGAAGAATGTCTCAAGTTGGATCTGGAAAAAAAAAAAAAAAAAAAAAAAAAGGAAAGGTTCTCCTCAACTGTCCCTGCGTATTGATGAGCACCCTGAAATGAATGGGAAGGGAAAGTCTGTGAGTCTGCAGGCAGGCTGTGGAGTTAAATCAGCCTGATAAATGCTGGCAGGTCTCTTTGTCACTCTTGAAAAACATGTTTCCATCAAGAAGACTTATTATGATAAAATACATTAAAATGTCGATCTGGCTATTCAGTAAATCTTCCATTTGTTCTAAGATTTGCAAGTTATCCTTTGCAAAGAAATATTCCCTCCAACACTGCGAGACTGCATTTACACTGGAAGTAAAAGGGGGCAGTCACAGTACACGTCTCCGACCACCCTGCATACAAATTATATACTCCTGTCTAAATAAATTATCTGATGTTCAAATCGATATTAATACTACATTTGCTACATTACAATATTGTGCAAATTTAGGAGTCATTTTAATACAATGTAAATACTATCTTTCATGCATGAAAGGCAACAAATATTGATGGATTATAAACTGCTCAGTGTTAAACAAGACCTTTGAACGATTTGCCATCTCTGTTCAGGAATGCTTTCAATTTTGCCCTGGCCTAGTTTTAAGTCACATTTATTGGAACTGTTTAGTCATTGCTAATTGAGAAGGTTGGTTTGGAAAAGAGGGGAGAAATGGGAACAAGAGAGGAGATGGGGAGAGTGGGTATATAAAAGAAAAAGAAAAAAAAGGAAAAAAGAAAACAAGAAGAAAAAGTGGCAATTAGCCATATCATGATGACAATTAGAATAATAATTAAAAAATTACGCTGCCCAATCTCTTATTTCACCTTGTTTCCACTTCCTATATTTCCTCCGCATAGTTCTCCTTTGATGTTTATAAATTCTCCCTTGCAGGTTACAATAATAGTATACATATTATATTTTTATAGGCTACGACCAGAGCACTTCAAAGGCGACACTAATGCAACTTTCCCGCTAGTTAATTCGAACCATCTATCACAGGGAAAAATTGTTAACATGCATGTTTCCACCGCCTACACTTCATTTGATTTGAGTTTTTTAGTTGTTTTGGGGGTTTTTTTTGGTTTTTGGTTTTTTTTTTTTTTTTTGAGGGGCTGTGCGTTAAAAAGCCAGTGTCAGTGGGGATGAGGGGGAGATCAAGCCCTGAGCTGGAGTGTGCCCCTGTGAGATGCTATGCTACCTCAGCCTGCTGCCTCTTTTCTTTAAAAATAATTCTATTTTCATTTTTTCCTAATTTTTTCCACAAGTGGTTTGTTTTCTTTTCTTTTTTTTTTTTTTTTTTTTTTTTATGTCTCACATCCCCCACCCATCCCCTCACCTGAGGTGAAGAGGACGATGGCTTTCAGGCAGCTGTACTCAGCCGAATCGACGTGCAGCGCCTTCAGCTTCTCCACCTGTTCCTGGAAGATGCGGATGTGGTCCATGAAGGCGACAACGCGGTCGGCCGACATGGGGGAGGCGTGGAGGCCGGCGGCGGCCAGGAGCGGGGCCACATGGAGGGGCATGGAGCACTGGGCAGCGTTGAGGACGAAGAGCTCGCTCCAGGTGAGCCGCAGCAAGGCCACCTGGTCGGTGATCTGCAGGTCGGGGAAGAAGGGGATGTTGCGGGCCCACTCGACGGCGCTGAAGAGCAGACGGGCGGCTAGCTCGCAGATGTTCTCGATGCCCATGATGTTGTTGGGCTGCATGCACTGGCTGCCGTAGCGGGAGGTGGGGTAGGGCTCGGCCCGCAGCAGGAGGGAGATGTATCCCGAGAGATAGCAGTGCCCATTCAGGGGGTCGCCGTTGGTCAGGGCGTACTGGCCGGGGTTGGGTTGGGTGGGTGGCATCCTTCCTCGCTGAACCGCTGACAAAAAGAAGGAGAGAAGGAGAGGAAATGTGCATCCAGGAGGCTCGCAGGCATTGCCCCGGCGGCGCAGTCAGCCAGCCGGAGACAATGCCGGGCTTCTTCCCCTCCCCGCCACCGCCTCGCCCCCGGCACACGCACAGGCACGGACAGACAGAGGCATGCGGAGCCGGGCAGCTGCCGCCGACCTGCATTGCGCCCTCCGCCCGGCATCGGCATCGGCATCGGCCTCGGCCCCGGCCCCGGCCCCGGCCCCGGCCCCGACCCCTGCTCAGGCAGCCCCAGCCCAGCGGCAGTCAAGCGCCCCCCCCTTTCTTCCCTCCCTCCCCCCCCCGCCCACAATGCAGACAGGCTTCACAAAATAAACAGAGATTAAAAAGAAAGAAAGAAAAAAAAAAAGCCAAGGCAAACAAGACAAATCCGCACACAAACCCCCGCCCCCCCATCCCCCCCTTTCGCAACAAAAGGCAGCCCCCACGTAAAAAAAATAAAATCAAATCCTCCGGGTGGTGAGAAAGTGGAGTCAAAAATCACAGCCAAGTGTAAAAATTATAGCCAAGCTCTGTTGTGGATCCCAGCCGATTGCCCTGGTAGCACTGATATTTACAAGTGAACTGATGTGTCGCCTTTTAAAATAAAATATTAAATAAAATAATTCATAAAACCAAATGTGTCCGTATTCTTCAAAAATACTGCGTCGTTACCCTTCAAGCTGGAACAGGTCGCAGCCCTCCAGCTTCCCACCGCTAACTTTATTACATAGAAACAGCTTTCCACAGAGGACCCCCCCTCCCCCGCCCAGCAAAGTTCTCCCTGCTAAAAGGAAGAGAAAGGTTAAGTATTATCACGGGAAATGGGGAAATAAAACAAAAAGGTCCAAACTTACAATAGCCAAACATTCGTGGAAAAAAAAGGGGACGGTGTAATTAATATCTTTGGTGAGCTGTTGCCACGGCAAAAGCCTGCAGTCAGCGTTGCACAGTGAATGCACAAGCTTGCAACTGCAAAAACACTGGATTCATTAACCATCTCCACACAGAGCGTGAGCATGCCTCGAGTCCCGAAAGCTGACCGAAGTTGTGGTGGTTTTTTTTTTTTTTTTTTTTTTAGTGTGTGCGTGTGTTTTACTTCATCAGTGCCAGCGGTTGCAGTCGCATGCCATGTAAACAAAGGTAACTTCAGGGGAAGCTACGGCTACTCAGGCTTGTTCCCTGCACACACAGACACGCACACGCACACCCGCACACGCTCGCTGGCACACACCCGCACACGCAGATCACTCATCTTTCCGGCGTGCCACATTTTTCTCAACTTTCTCTTTTCTTCCCCAACGAGCCCTCTTCGCCTCCCGGGCTGGACCTCTCTGCTACTGCCCTCCAGCCCTCCTCTCCCTCTTCAATCTGCTTGTAAACTTGGCAGTTATTTTTCGTTTAACTGGGAGCACAAGTCTCACTTTTTTTTTCCTCCCTTTTTTTTTCTTTTTTCTTCTCCCCACTCCCCTAGACACCTAACAACAGCCTCTGAAGCTACCAATGGAGCCGTCATATTTATGAGCTCTTTCAGATCTGTTGCAGCTTCATTCCTTTTCTTGTGGCATATAAAATATAATTTAAAAACCAATTAAGACAATAGTAATCCCCGCTCCGCAAAATTGACTATTTCGCTGATGTAACTCTAGGACATCTTTAACGACAGTCGCAGGGTAAACTTTAACTATAAACCGAGAAAATACGTTTCGAGGGGAAAGGAGGGCAGGAAATCTCCCTACACGAGAATGAGTCTGAACTCAAGGAAAACCACAGCAACTCTTGGAAAGTAGGAGGAAAAAAAGAGATAGCAGAGCAGTTGGAAATGGTGGGGAGCCCGCTGCCAGATGCAGGCTGCGGATACTTCTAAAATGAGAAGAACCGGTAAATAGGTTACAAATCGAGGTTTGTATGTAGGCTTTAAGGAGAGGGTGGAGTTTGATGAAGAAATAAAATGAGCAGCTAGCTTAAAAAAAAAAAAAAAAGGAAAGAAAGAAAGAAACGACAGAAGTACAGAAACACGGTTCAGTCACAAACTTTGCTTTGAACGCATGGAATGAAAACAAGGCCAGATCTCTCACAGAAGCACACTCCGGGGCACCGGAAAGCACAGGGAAGAGGAGATACAGTAGCACATTTCCTCTTTTTTTTTTTTTTTTTTCTTCCATCTTCTTCACCCCTTTTCCTCTCTCCCTACTTACACGTCTTTCATCTTTCTTTCGAGAAAAATGAGCCTGAGAAATGGATCTACTGAGAAGTGTTGCGGGTTTAAAAAGAAATGATGGGGTGGAAAAGGGGTGGGGAGGGTTGGGGGGAAGGAAGCTGAATGGAATCACATCTCGTACGGGAGAAAGATGTATTTCCCCCCACCCTCCGGTTTCATGCCAACAATAGACAAAACCACATCCAAAACACACGCACACGCACACATGCATACACGCGCGCGCAGGGAGAAGCGGGGATAGCGGCTAAATGACAAATGTTTATCAAGCGATCGTAATAATAATAATAATAATAATAATAACAATAATAATAATAATAATTTCTCTGCACAATGAACGGGGAAAGGGCGAGTGCGGCAGTGCCGGGGAAGGGGGTGGGGAGTAGCGGGAGGGAGGGCAGGAGGCACAAACCGAAAAGCAAAAGAAAACACCACCAACCACCATCGACAATAACAACAGAACCTGGCGCAAAGCTGCCAGATGGAGTGCAGGCAGAGGGAGAGATTGACGTGTGCATGGAAATATAGAGAGAGACCTAGATCGCCACGAAGAGCTGTAAATATATATACACACACACACATACATATATATGTGTGTATATATATATATATGTATATATGTATATATGTATATATATATATTCATATGTGTGTGCGTTTGCACTCCGCGCGTGTGAGCGCGTATATATATATATATATATATGTATATGCATATAGGTGAGTGTGTGTGCACGTACGGACAGGCAGACACAGACAGACGGAGAGCCCTCACACACGCACGCCTGCACAGCCGCGGGGAGAGGGGAGCGATAGCATAGTAGGGAAGAAATATTCACCTTCCCGCCTCATGCCCACTTTGAGGCACTTCTTGAGGCGGCAGTACTGGCACTGGTTGCGGTGGTGCTGGTCGATGGGACAGTTCCTGTTGGCACGGCATGTGTAAGTTAAGTTCCTGCGGACGCTCCTCTTGAAGAAACTTTTGCAGCCCTCGCAGGTGAACTGGCCGTAGTGCTTGCCGCTGGACTTGTCCCCGCACACCACACACTCGATGTGCTGCTGGCTCTGCCCCGAGCCCTGCTGGCCCGCTCCCTTGTCCCCGGCCGTGCCCGGCGTGGATGGGGGTCCCGGCTGGCTGGGGGTCTGCGGGGTGTGTGGGGCTGCCGAGCCCCCCTGCTGCTGAGGCTGCTGCTCCCGGGCCGGCTGCGCCGCGGCGGGGTTGGGGCCACTCGGAGTGCCCCCGGCAACGTCTTCCTGCGGATCTCGCCAGCTGCTAACTACCATTGCCATATCTCGGGCCCAAAAAAGTGCTGGGGAGCGGCGCGTCTCGCTGCGGGCTGCCGGGGAGAGAGGCGGGGGGCGGGGGGGAGGCGGCCGGCCGGGCGCCGGGGGCGAGCGGAGAGCGAGGGGACCCTGCCTGCCGCCTGCCTCCGCCTCGGCTGCCGCCGCCGCCGCCGCTGCCCTGCTGCCGCCGCCGCTGCTGCCGGCTGGAGCCGCTCCTGCCGTTTTCTTTATTTTATTTATTTTTCGCCGCCGCGAGCCCCCCTCCTCTCGCTCGCGGTCTAGCTATTTTTTTTTCTAGGGAGGGGGAGGGGGCGACGGAGGATTTTCTCCCTCTCTCTTTTCCCCCCCCTTCCCTTTCCTTTTCCACCCTTCCCTTTCCTTCCCTTTCCTTCCCTGCCCTTTCCTGTGCTCCCCCCCACTCTTTAAAATACCCCCGCCTGGCCGCTTCCCCCCTCTGCTCCCGCTCTCCCCGGCTCTCACCGCCTCTCTTCGCCCTCCCCCCCCCCCCGCCGCCACTTCAAGTTGCAAAATCAGAAACGGCAAACAAGGCTGTCGGGAGAGGCATTCAGGAGAGTAACACGCCGGACACGCACACGCAGGCAGACACGCGCGCACACGCCCGGCACACGGCTCCCCACTCGCGCACTCGCACACACGCACGGGCACGGGCACAGACACACGCGGTCCGGGCGCTAAGAGCGCGGAGGATGTGCAGGCATAGAGGAAGCCGCGGCGCCGCCGAGGAGGAGGAGGAGGAGAAGGAGGAGGAGGTGGAGGAGGAGGAGGAGGAGGGGAAGGAAGAGAAGGAGGAGGTCGCCGCTCGCCGCTCGCCGCCGCCGGGGCCCGGCCGCCGCCGCTCCCGCGGAGGCTGCTCCCGCCGCCACTGCCGCCGGTGCCGGTGCGGGCTTTCGGGGAGGAGGGAGGTGGAGAGAGGAGCCGTCCGCCGGCGATCAGAGCATGGAGGTGTCCGGGGGCCAGGTCCAGGGCAGGGCGCCGTCAGCCATTCAGGGCGGCGGAGCTGGGGAGCGCGGCAGAGGCTGGCGGGGTGCTGAGGCAGTTTGATCTCCTGTCGCGGCGGCTGAGAAGGAGGAGGAGAAGGAGGAGGTTGCCGGTCGCTGCTCTTTCTCTCCCGAGCTGCTCTCTCTCGCTCTCTGTCTCTCTCGCTCGCTCGCGCTCTCTCTCGCTTTTTTTTTTTTTTTTAAAAAAAAAGAAAAAAATTCTCAGAAAAAATCGGATGTGACTAAATTCGCAGAGGAGACGAATTCACGGCGAAGTGTAAAAATAGAGAACGGGAATAATAATGACACTTGCAGGAAAAAGAGAGATCCAAAGTAGGTCGGGTAAATAAATCCTCTTCTCTTCCTCTTTCTTGCCCTTTCCTCCTTCTTCTCCAGTGAGAGCGCACGATGCCGGTTGCGAAGAAAAAAAAAGAAAATCGGTGGAAATTGCCCTCAAAAAGATTCTTTTTTGTTTGTTTGTTTGTTTGCCTAAAAAAAGTATTTCGGGTAAAAACTCATCAGCCAGAAGAGAAACCCTCCCCCAAAACAAAAAAAAAAAATAGGCAAGAATGGTCAAAATAGTAACGGTATTAAGATGTGAATGCGTTCTCTCTTTCTCTCTCCGGACTTTCCCCCCTCCCCCCCAATTCTCCCTCTCTGTTTTTCCCCCTTTTTTCTTTCTTTCCGAGTTTTTTTTTCTTTTTTTTTTTTTTTTTTTTTTTTAGTTGTTGTTTGGTTTGGTTTGTTTTTTTTTTTTCAGTTTCACCTCTCTCTTCTTCTCTTCTCCTGCAGAAATGAAGCGAAAGGCACAAGGAGGAAGGGTGGAAAAAAGAAGAAAAGGAAGGAGAAGAGGGAGATGAAGGGGGGGCAAAAAACTAATAGAATATGCAAGAAAGGGGAAGGGGGGAGAGACGGGGAGAGAGGGAGAGAGAGGGGGAGAGAGAGAGAGAGAGAGAGAGAGAGAGAGAGAAAGAGAGAGACCCAAAAAATGAATGCGTTTAAACGGGAAGCCTAGCAGAGCAATGTTTCCGAAAGGGGGATCTGCGCGAATGTCTGTATATAGTGAACTTTGACACTACTATTGAAACTGACACGTTTCTATGGAGATCGCTGCCTTATATGGAGCTCGTGTCAAGGAGCCAAGAGAAGGGCTGCTGGCAACTGATAATCAAAGGCGACTGACTGGTCAGAGCCCTGAATTGGGGGGAGAGAAAATGGGAGGCTAAGGTTAGCCAAGCCTCTTTCACTCCATTGGTTACCCCCCCACCCCGGGCTTTCCGACACCCCCCCCTTTTTTTTTTTTTTTTTTTTTTTTAATTCTCCGCTACCTAGTGACTGGGATGGGGAAGGGAGGGAAGGAGAGAGG
Source organism: Pseudopipra pipra (assembly GCF_036250125.1). Classification (NCBI taxonomy): domain Eukaryota; kingdom Metazoa; phylum Chordata; class Aves; order Passeriformes; family Pipridae; genus Pseudopipra; species Pseudopipra pipra. The sequence goes on along the minus strand of NC_087581.1, from coordinate 52,037,442 downwards.
GGGGGAGGGAGGGCAAGGAGAGGGAGCGGGGATTCTTCTGACAAGCACAATTTACATTGAGATCTCCCTGTGCTGCTATTTACTTTGAGATCTGATTAGTATGGGTCGTCTACGGTCCCTCTACCCGCCCCCCCACCCCCAGCGCACACATGAACAGAGGAGGATGCATTGCGATAGGCAACAAGGGTGAATTAAAAGGAGTTCCCCATGAAAAGTTAGTGTGAGGTTTTTGGTTTTTTTTCACCTCCATGTCGGAAGTCGGGATTTCTCTCCTGCTTTCCTATTGCAAAAACCAGTCCAGGGGGTTTAATGATGGAGAAGAAAACACTCGCGCTGCACGGAGGAAGCGGTGCGCTTGTGGGCGCACCCTTGCATACACGTGCGTGAGCGTCCACGCACATATTCACATCCCCATATGTGCTCCCATCTCACCTTGGGCTATTTTTGCCGCCTGTCCCTTCTCCCTCACCCCTCATTCCTCACCTGACACGCCCACCCGCAGCCCTGAAGGACTCCGCGCTTCCCCGGGGGGGGGGGGGGTGTTCATCCCCTCCCCTTTAATTTTACTTTCGGGGTGTGTGAGCGGTCAGAACAGCCCCAAACGCCCAGCACGCAATGCCCTCCCCCCAGAGCCCCTGATCTCCCAAAGTGAGTCACGCCGCGTGGGTACGGGGGATGCGCGGGGGGGATGGTGGGGTGTCGCTCCCCTTCCTTTCTCTCCGCTCCCCTCCGCGGCCCGGTGCGGCCTCGGCCCCGGCGGAGCAGGAATCGCTGACGCCGGCTGCCATCTAGTGGGCATCGAGCCGTCGGGCCGAGGGAGCCCTGGGGGGGCCACCGAGGCTGTCTGCGGCCTTTCACCCCCCTTCCCTCTTAAAAAAAAAAAAAAAAATTCTCTCGCTTTTTAAATTTTTAATATAAAACTGCGCTGGAGAGAATAACCCCTTCTTTCTGGTTTCTACCTCTCTCACTAGCCTGCCTTCCTGGCAGCTTCCCTTTGCCAGAGGTCTGAAATCAGGTTGAAAGACTGCATGTGAAAAAGAAGAAACAGACTGTAAAAACTGAACCCCCTAACAAAAAAAGACCTTAAAAAATAACACCCACAGCCTGCCCTACTGGACACCCTACCCTGCTCCTAGTTCCCATTAAAGTTTATAATCAGATTAGAAGCTGCATGAAAAACCTGCCGGAAGGAAGAAAAGGGATGAAATAGATGACAGAAGTTTTATTGTAATTATTTATTTTTGTAAAGTAATGTTGCTTAATTAAGAGTGAAGAGAAAAAAAAGGCCCCTAACTTTGATGTATCGTGATCATGATATTTTCTTTCTTTCCCTGTCAGCTCTGAAATCTGAGACTGGGAGCCGCCTGGAGAGAAGAATCCTTCATCATTTCTGAGATCAGAATAAACGCTTGATTTTGCCCCGAAATAATGAAGAGATTTTCAATGAGTGCCTTGACCAAGCCGTCTCTGTTGTATATTGCATTGATAAAAAGGATGTTATTGACTATGCAACAGTAGGCTTCTTTCCTCTCTCTCTCTCTTTCCAAATAAACTCTCGGTCCTGTCTTTTGGTCAGTGAAAAGGTGAAACGAATAAGATTAAATAGGACAAAAAAAGCAAGCTTGGTATGTATATCATCTAGATTTTACTTCCCAGACTGTGAAGAGGCGCAGAGTAAAAGAGGCAGAGCAAGGCACGGAGAGAGAGAGGGGGGAGAGAGAGAGAGAGAGAGACAGAGACACAGACACAGACAGAGGCAGAAAGCCTGAGAGAAGGTGGACGGACCCAGCAGCCGCAGCCTGGCTCCTCCCGGACCGGGCACCCTGCCGACGGCCCCGACTCCCCGGGCCACCCCAGGCAAGTCGCCGCTTCCTTCCTCGTGGTTTCGGGGCGGAGGGAGGGGTGTGGGGCCGCGACACTTGGCGGGGAGACCTTCCCCAACCTTCCCCCACCCCTAGGCTACCCCCCGCCTCACCCACTGGCCTCGTTCAATTTGGGCATCCCGTTATTTGGGAGCAGTGAGAGGCGCATAGTACTCATTTTGTCCGAGATTTTCTCTCCCCCCTCCCCTCCCTTCCCTTCCCCTTTCCCCCTATAGAAACATGTGTGGGTATTTCCACTGCCCCCCTCGCCAGATAATGAGCGTGTCTCGCAGAGGTGACCCACGCGGGTAAGGCAGGCACCGACCCCACATCCTAGCTTCAGCAGCAGAGGCAGGGCGCCGGGGTGGGGAAGTGCAAGCGTTCTATCGGTCTTCTCTTTCACCTGCTCTGTTATTTGATCACCTAATGAAAAGATCGATTGAGGCCTGTTTATCTGGGTAATAGTGTCAACAGATTACAGGGACAGCAATCAGATATTTCGCAGCCAGGCTGGGCGCAACTGTAATCCGGAGGGGGGCCCAAAACGCGCTCAAACTGCGCTGGTCTGGGCAGCTGGAGTTGTGCAGCGGGGAGGAATTTTCTCCCGTCGCCTGACTGGAAACGCTTGGTGGTTTTCATTCGTTCCGTGTGGAGGAAAAGCAATCTTTAAAAATGGGTTTTAGAAAAAGCAGATGGGTAAAGGTCCGGTGAAGTTTGTGTGAGTCCTGAGGAAAACCCATCTGCGACGTCCTGTGGTTGTGCAGTAGCCTGTTGGGGAGGGGAGCCGGGACGCTGGGCATCCATCAGTAAAAGTACTAGCCTCATGCCTCAGCTGACTAGGTTAAAGCACAGTTCAGTCGACGAGAGGCATTTCCTCTCCCCGACAAATTACTGGGACACTTAGAAATGGCCACAACTCACATTTAATTGGGAAATGAGCTTTGATTCCTTTTTAACTTCTGCAGATCTGGAATGCGTAAGGGAGACGGCACTGGGGACTTGGGGACTTAATTTTTCCCTGTAGCACCAGACACTACTTTCCCCAGGCCAGGGGCCGCGCTGGGATCTGAAGGTGGTAGAGTTTTAGAGGATTCAGGAGCTGGTTTTGGTGGTTGTTGCTGGCGTTTTTACCTTGTTGGTTTTTTTTTTTTCCTTTCTTTTTTTTTCCTTCCTTTTTTTTTCCTTCCTTTTTTTTTTCTTTTTTTCCCTCTTTTTTTTTTTTTTTTTTTCTTTTCCCCCTTTCTGTGTCTCTCTTCTCCACCCCCGCCTCCCTCGTGTAATCCAACCCGGGACAGAGCTGATTCCCCTCTTTTCTGCAGTCCTCTTGTCCCCTCCGGAAAGCAAAAGTTCCTCTGGAGATTAGTCGTGACAATTTTCACACGCTGTTTCTGGTGGGAAGGAAGGCGGGGTGGGGGGGGGATGGGGTGGGTCGGGTGTGTGTTAGTGTATAATATAAACCCCAATTGATGGTATTATTATTATTTTGGGAGTGGTCGGGCTGCATGTAATTTGAGCTGAGATACGTAGTCTGTGTTTTCCTAAACAAACATTGGGTGCCTGTTTCATCTGTCAAGCTTCACAAGGCACCATATATACTAAAAAATGTACTCACACACATACGGATGTACTTATATACATGTGTATATATATGTATGTATTTATGCACACACATAGGAAATGGGGTAGATGGAGGACAGTAAGTGCAGACTTACACAGGGTGCAGTGAACAGCTCTGACGTGTAAAAAATTGTCCTTGTTGTTCCCAATTCCTAGCCTTTTTAGTCGTTCCCAGCTCTGACCTGTAGATATCTTCAAGTCAGAAGGCTGGAAAACCAGAGGGTCACACTGGGGCTCCCCGCAGTCCCGGCGTATCCCATGGTTGAAGCCGTCAGGGCGGCCCCTCTCCCAGGCCGGATCTTTTGTAAAGGGGATGTGAACAGTCACAATGAGACCACCCCAGCCTTAATCACGTGTCCCAGCTCTGCTGCCCCCCAGGGTCTCACAGCTGGGATGGGCACAGCAGTGCTGTGCCAGGCCTCCATAAGCTGTGGTGCCCAGCCAGGCCTCATTTCCCATCAGTGATGCTAGGGCCTTTCCTCCCAGGCCTTTTTTCCTTTTGCCTTTTTTTTCCCCTTTCTCTTTTCCTCACTTTTACCACCTCCCCCCCGCCAGACCTGAAGGATTAACCAAGTTTCTGGAGGAGTGCAACACACGATGTGTGTGTGGAAAATGGTGCTTTTCGAGGGGGGAGGGTCGCCCTCTACCCTGAGCAGGTAGTCTGGGGTGAGTGGCATCATCCCGAGCAGACAAGAAGAAGTCGGACTGGCTCCTTCCGGGGGTGTTGTGCTGCTCACTCGCTGCCTCCTGTAGCACCTACCAGTAGGTCCTGCGGGACATGCACACTGGGCCGCTTTGTGCCAACCTGCTGCTTTTCAAAGGAAGCCCAATGCCAGGGTATGTCCACCCTGCCCCTGGCGTCCTGGGTGGGTATCTCTCCCTCCCCTCCAGGTATCCCTGTCACTGTCACCCAAACCCATCAGCCAGGCCATTTCAGTACATCCCAAGGAAGGCGGCTGGCCATAGGAAGGAGGCCCTCCATCTTTCCCTGCTCAGCTCTCCAGCCCGATCCCGCACATACTTGGGCCACCCCATCGTGCATAGCCTGCTTTATTTATCTATTTAAAAAAACCCCAAAACCTCTCTTTGAAGCATACGCCTTCCCCCTGCCTCCACTGCGAAACATCATCCTGGGGTCACAGTCGACATCCCCGCGTTTTCCGAAGCAGCTGCGCATCACAGCGGGTCTCACGACCCACGACCCACGAGAAGGGTATCGTGTGTCTCACCCCACCGCTGTGCGTCTGCTGCTCCTCGCCCTCCGCGTGTGCTTAACCCAGAGGTGCGACTGCCCTTCCCCTCCTGCTTCCCTGGAATTATTTTAGATGGGATTTGCAAAAAAGCGGTGTGACAGCGGCCCCCCCCAGCTCCCCCTTCCCCGCCTTGGAGAAGGCAATCTGCCATCCCCGCACCCTTCCCGGCAGCGGGGCCGCGCCGATCCGTGTTTGTCATTTGTTAGCACTCAAAAGTACCATGCTCCGGTGCCAACCAGAAAGCAGGAGGTCGCCATCCCTCCAAACAGAAACGCCTGAGCACCCGACAGTCTGCCTTCTTTTCTAATACGAAAAAAAAAGAAAATGAATAAAGGAAAAAAAAATTAGATCTGTGCCTGGAAATAAAAACCAAACCAAACCAAAAACAAAACTAAAAAACCCCCAAACCTAACCAACAAACCACACAACAAAATAACCATGTCTGCTTGGGGAGGGGAAAGAAAGCACCCAAAGCAAAGGCCACTTGTCTAAAAGCACAAAGGAACACAGCAATTCCCAAGTAGAGCTCCAGGAACAGAAATTAATGACCTTTTGATGCAAATTAAACCTTCCTGTATAAGGCAAATCTGGGAATAATTTTCAACACACTGGTGAATCCAGGATCAAATATTTACATTCGGAAAAAAAAAAAAAAAAAAAAATCTGCGGTGGTTTGAGCGCCGAAGCCAAGTGAAACAAAATTGTACAAAACGCACTAACACGAAGCTTTGCATTGAAACAACTCTGACTGTATTTTAAACTTTCGGCTTCTGTTAGGAATGAATTTGATGGGTTTTATGATTCCGAATTCGACTGGAGATTTTGATGAAGAACTGACGTTTGGAAACGAGTTTGTAAGTTGTGAGATTGTCCTGACAACACTGTCAATGACAGTATATAAAAATTTCCTTAATACTTACCTGTCAGAGATCACATTTATTTTACTACGGGGATTAGTCCGTCAGGAGTAGATTTGAGCTGGACTTTCCATAGACCAGAGACCGGCTCCAAGATGTTTAAGTATTTAACGTCACTTTCTCCTCTGCAGCCGAGATAAAAAGGTGCAAAAGTATGTTTGCTGGGGAAAACGCAGCAGCTCTACAACTGTATTTATTCATCAGAAGTTGATCTGAGTAGTAAACCTTAGCATTTCCATTGAAACTGTCAGGAGCAAGATATGTTTATTATAGCGTAATTCGGTCTGCGTGGGGAGGACGGGGGTGCGCTTTAGATAAAGTTTAAACGCAACAGAATAAACACAGTAAATCGCTCCAGCCCAGCACAAAAGCTGTAAATGACTGCTATCTATTTTACCACACCAAGGATTTTTTAAAATAATTATTCACACGTTTCTAGGGCTGAAGCCCAGGCATATCCAACAGCGTCGTTAGAAGGTATACAAAATTGCCTGATCCTATCAAATGGGTCTAGAGCTATATGTTTTATTGTCAGCTCCTTCCACAGAATCTTCTGAAGCTGAAAGGGAAAAGGAAAGGGCTTTTGTCCGAGTTGATCCTTGGCTATTCTGGGGCTCAGGTTGGTGTGAAAGGGACGAGGAGGTCGCTTGAAATCTCCTTTTATCTACTCCTATTTTGTCTCTGGATCAGCAACTTTGAATAGACATTACCAAATCGCTCGTAACGGAAGAAAAAAAAAGGCAAAAAACAACCATGTGTGTGTGCTCTGGCAGCTATGAAAATGCTTTTGCGCGGGGCTGCCTGGCCACAGAGGTGCGTGCCCTTGGATGCGCGCAACAAGGACCCGCGTGGGCGACCCCCTGCATCCCGAGCCCTGAGTGACTGCGGAGACACAGGCGTGTCCCGCCCTTCCCATTCTGCCGCGCCAAAATACTCCCTGCATGGGGCCGGGTGGTCTGGGGTGGGGAACAACCAGCAGCCCTGAGACTCCTTCTCAGTGCCCGGGCGGTGGGGACCTTTCTCGAGAGTTGATGCTTGGAGTCGTAGCGCGGAGAGTTGGCCCGACATAATTTTCCCTCTCACTCTTAGACCTCTGGATTTTGGTAATTTGCACTTATTGGGGGTGCCTGGACTGGGAGATAGTCCCGGCCCACAGAAAGATTAGATTTCGGAGGGAACTGCCGTTCTTCGGTGGGCAGCCGACTCCACTTTGCCTGCTGCCTGAGCCTGGCCGGTGCGCAGGCACCGACGGAGGTGTCCGCGGTTTTCCGGGAATCATCTTGCCAAAGCTATTATTTTCTTGTTGTTGTTGTTTGTTTGTTTGTTTGTTTGTTTTTATTTTTTTTAACAAGAAGTGGACAAAATTGAAGCCGCTGGAAAACAGAAAAAACTTTGTTCTAGAGGCTCAATTCAGGGCACTATCTCTTCCTTCCTAACAGCTCAGAAATCGGCGTTTCTTTCTCAGTCTGGGATGCTTTTGCTGTAAATTCCTTCAAGTGACTACTTTGTTGCTAAGGCTACAAGTTCCCATCCCAACACACAAATCTCTTCCACTCTAGGAGCAGCTCCAGTCCTGGGCAGAAGTCTTGACTCAAGAGACTTACTTCCAACTCCTTGGAGTGCCTCCCTGTTAAATACCTGCTTTAATCTGGAGGTTCAAATGATGGACTAAACAGTCCTCCCCCCACCACTGTGTGTCACACCCCCCTCCTTCTCTCCCGAGGTACGTTTTGCTGGGACTTCTGGTAAATAGGTGGCGAGAAGAAACTCAGTCCAATAAGGATTAAATTAAGTAGAAGAAATCCAGCCGGTGTATATTTTGAAGCTCCGACGGGGCGTCAAACTGATGTTTAACACATTTTTTCCACTCACTGTGCACAAGTCCTCAGCCTCCATCATCTTGTTTAATTTTTCCACCCTCGAGGAGGCGGCAGTCGTGCGAGGTGGACAGAAAAAGTCTCGCTCGACCCACAGACCTTCCTTTCCATGCCCTCAAATTCCATGGGGAAGGGCAGGGGGACACCGTGTCCACAGGCAGGGCTGGGAACACACACACACACACACACACACACACAGACATACGGGCTTCTCTGGCACAGAAGGACCTGCGAAATGGGGTGCTGGGTGGTCATCCAGGCTGTCCCTAAATTCAGAGTTCAAGTGGGAGGTGAATTATTTGGTGGTGGTTTTTTTTTTTTTTTTTTTTTTTTTTTTTTTTTTTTTTTTTTAGGAACTTTACCCTTCTCCTTCCTCCCCACCGCCCTCGCTGCTTCCTTGATTACACTAGTAGGGAAAATATAGTTTTATCTCCCCCAATCAGCAGAGTGGACACATGTTTGTGGCACGGCTGAGCCCTCCAGCACCGCCAAGATGGGAGAGTGACTCTCCTGGTTGCAAAGGCATAAAAAAACCCCCTCAACAACCCCCCTCCCCACCGAAGCCCTCAAACCTCCCCAACAACCCCTAGAGACGCCCTTCTCCTGGAACAGTTAAGCGTGACTTGGTAAACGTTTGTAAATGCAAATAAGAAATGAATAAATAAACCTCAAACCAGGTAGTTTGGGTATAATAGTTTAGCAGGACTAATTGCAGACAATGAAACTGAAATGACTTTTCCAATTAGCTGCTGGTTGGAGTTTAGTTGGAGGAAGTGTCAGCTCTAGAGATGGATAATTGCTTTATTGCTCACAAAACTATCATCTATTTAGAACATATGTGCTAATTATTCTGGATGGGCGTCGGAAAAGAGACCATAAATCTACTAGCCCTTTAAAAAGGTCTAGGGTACTTGTGAGCCACCAAACTCCTTTCCTTGCAGCATTAAGGGCGAGATTCGCGCCTGGATGGTAGTATTTCCAGAAAATTAGAATAAAATAAAAGAAACAGATTCAACAAGATATACGCTAGGATATATTTGAGACCTCAGTGGGGTAAAGGGAACTGAGGGGGGAAGGGTGGTCATCTCCAAACGAGGAAAGCCTCTTTCTGAAGATGAAACTGGTGCAATAAATCACTATCATAAACCCGATTTTCCTCTTTAGCCTTGCACTATTCCCCCCCCCCCCCAAGATTAGTTTAGAAATCTTTTAATTGGATTACTCTGAAAAATTAATCTCCTTTGGGCTCGCTAAGTTTGTGTACCAAATATTTGGAATTAATTCAGTGCCACAAAATGCACCCGAGACGCCTTTTGTTCGAACCAGCTAAGAAAATGGACAGGTAGGGAAGGTGGCATTTTGCCGTACGCATTCATATTCCCTCGCAACTCTCCATACGTATCCATTGCTACGTGTCGCATTGTACGGCATAAAATTGCTGTTGTAAAGGATATAAACAGAATTATTTGCTGGACTGTGCTGTGGGTCAAGACTCGAGAGAGGGGAGAGGAATTTCGGGGGAAAAAGATATAAAAAGGAAAAAGCTTTGGCAGCCCATGTAGGAGTCCCAAAGGCGTCGCGCACTACGGGAGCATCCCTGGGCCGAAGCGGCTTCCCGGTGTCTCCAGCCTCTGGACGCTCCGCGGGTGCGCACCCGCTCCGCGCCGCTCCGCGCCGCTCCTCCCGCCCGGCCCCGCTCCGCTCCGCTTCCGGGGCTGGCCCTGGACTTGCGGCTCTTTCGGAGCCGCCCGAGGGGAACTCTCCATCCTGGGCACCCGCCGAGACCCTTAGTTTCCAGCCCAATTTGAGTGTGAGCAGCATCCTCGCGAGGTGTGGTTGATTGCGGCAGGGGCTGATAGAGGCGTAATCACTTGTCAGGGGGCGGTGGTGACTCTGTAACGCACCGTCTTTCTCCCCGCCTTTTACAAGCGGAGACATGCCGTCTTCCCGGCTAAAAGAGCAATGAAGCTGGGTTCATTTATCTATTTTTACTTGTTTATTTTCCCGAAAGGAAACGAACCTGCGGCTTATTCCCGGTGATTTATATGCAGGTTTTGACACTGCTGGGAGTCCTGGGGGCCGGGAACGGTTCCCCCCGGCTGCGGGGGGAGAGGTGATGAGCGGGGAAGTTGCCCCTGGCAGGAGCAGAAGGCAGGTATCACTTGTGTGAGTGAATATGTGTGCGTGTGAGCTGAGGTACAGGCTGAGCAGGTGAGGGGGCAGCACAGGGGGGGCACGACACTGACTGGAGGATGAGGGTGAGGAGTATGAGGGAGAGGATGATGAGGGTGAAGGCAAGGACGGGTTTTGACCTCTTGAGCACTGATCTAGATCAGAGCAGCCCAGACCCAAATCCCAGCCACTCTTGCGCGCTCTTCTCACCTCGTAACTTGAGTGCTGCACTTCCAAGTCAGCATTAAATTTTCAGTGTCAGCCGCTGGTGAACTGTGAACCGCCGAGTGGGATTATCTGCGTTTAATAAAACATGTGACACAGACGTGCGTGAAGTTACACGGAGGGAAAACTTGCAGAGCTTGCAGAGCAAGGTGCGTACGTGGCGGTGAATGTGTATACCCACATCCCACCCGACAACCTGACACTGGGGCGTATCACATGAGCCCACACCTTGAAACTCTGTACACAGGCGGGACACCAGCACTCATATGCAGCCGTACACCGTAAATGCACAACACGCGTGATATCTTTGCATGGACGTGCATAAGCAGGTCACTATTTCCAAATGGAGTTTATGTACTCGCTAAACAACCCTGTGGACTGCAGTAAATTAATTACTCCGGCGTACATCTTAATTACTCTGTCATACATCACCCAGGATCCCCGCTGACCTTGTATCGCCCTTGTGTTTCTCCCCACCGCGCACAGGTAAAAGTTTTTCAGCCCCGTGATGTAGCTAAGCACATTGACGGAGTCTTTATCCCTATTCGCATGAGGCTAAATGAATCTTAAAGTCCCTTCTGAGACAAATGAGGAATTCTCTCTCTCCCTGTCTCCCTGTCGATCTGCGTGTGCTATGGATATATCCTGTGGAAATTGTTTACAGTTTGGAAGACTCTAATCTTGATTTTCCAGCTTTGAGCTCCCTCTGGAAGCGGTAAGAGCAATTACTCCGTACTACTGTACATATTTCATCGCCATGATAGATCGCAGGTGTTGCAGCTGCTATTGTCTGCATCCTTTCAGCAGCCTCGCAGCGAGACCCCTGAGAATGCTCCGGACCCGGGTCGGACGGTGACCCCCAGACGCCGCCATGAACATTCTCACAGGCTGGGGGTCCCCCCACAGTAACTACCCACGGAGGTGGATAGAGGGGCACTTGGCGTCCTCACCTACTCTTCCTTCCTGCACCTCTCTGGCCGCCCGCTGACCTCTACTGCCTGTACTAAGCATAGAGATTCCGCTATTCGCCCACGTGTGGAATAGGTAGCTCATGCGAGGACAGGCTTCTTTTTCGGTTTAATGTCTGGAGCGCCTAGCCTACAGCAGGAAGAAGAGACCCCTGAAATGAGCGGGGACTGCCCTTCAGCCCGAGGTTGGAAGGGGAGGGAGGGTGAGGTTAACCACTGGGCTGAAGGACCCGAGTCAAAAACGAGGTGGAGAGCACAGGCAAAACGACCCCGAAACAGGAAAATGCTTAGAAAATCCTAGCAGTGTGCATTTGGCCAGAAAGCATCTGGGATGGTGGTTTTTAACTTGGGCTGTGCAGTGATCCTTTGGAGAGTTTGTAAAGGATGCATTTACAGCGAGCTACAAAGGTGCAGGGTGGAGTCAGGATGCCGGAGAGTCCCCAAATAGCACTAAACTGTGTCACGGATCAGTCATGATGACGTATGACACACCACAAGGGACCATGATGAGTGACTGGCACAAGACATGGATAGTGGACCAAAGTCTCTTTGACAATTTTTAGTTATATGTCTTGGGGGGATAGTTTTACATTCGTGATCCGTTTATTTGTAGCCAATTCCGGTAGAGAGACACATGAAGCAGACGGCTGACTCTGTCTAAGTAGGATGAAGACGGGCTTAACTGGCACAAAATGTGGCAGAGGGCAATCTGAAGAGGTCACAGGTTTAAATGCAAAACGCTTGGCAAAACACACACCTTCTATTAGGCTATACTTACTTAAGCAGGACGCGCCTGGTTTCTCCTGCCAGCCCGGGAAAGGGATGGCTGATCCAACGTATCTCCGCGCTGCTCCCGCAGTCCTCTGCAGAGCCTATTAGGCACCACGCACCGCCGTATTCCGCGCTGGGATAACGTCCTGTCCCATTCGCAAGCTGTGGCACACCGCTTGTGTCCTTCTCATCACGCGTGGGCTTTGTTGCGGACTACGAAGAGCCGAGAACCCAGGGCTGGGTCGCGCGGGGTGCTAGCAAGGGAGGATAGAGAAGTCGCAACCCTGCATGTCCTCCGAGCAGGCAAAAAGCAAACCTCTGATAAACCCCTTGACCTGAGAGAAATGCGCCCCCATGTACTCTCACTACGAGGTGGAGAGCCCGAGTTGCTGGAACTGCGACTTTTCTTTTGTTTGCCAACATCTCGAGCTCTCAGAGGGAAGTTTCTTTATTTTCTTTTCCTTCCTCCTCGCCTCTCTCCTCAAACTTACGCCCTTGTCGGTGGTGTCCCGAGCAAGAGGACCCCGGTGACATTTTGAAGGCGATCAGCACCCCGAAACCCGCTTGGGCTGTTTGGGAACCCTTGCCATTCCAGTGGGGATCCCTGACAGGTTTTTCCCCGTAAGGGCAGGTTCGCGAGACTCCCTCTTCACTCGGACCCGCCAGGGACATTGATAACCTCTAAAAATCTCCAGGGAAGGCATTCCAAGGAGCAGAATGAATGATATTGGCCCCGAAGAGTCACAAGAGGAAAAACACCTTTCAGCCTGACACCGAAAAAAAAGAAGAGAAAAATCTGATGGACCAGATGTTAAGAAGTTCACTAAATATGTGAACAGGTGATGCAGAGAATAGCGACATTGTCAACAGAATACATCTAATTAACAATTACTCCATTTGATTCGGAGGATGAAAAAGCCCTTTTAAATCAGTCCAGATTTACTGGCCTAAGCGCAGCCAATTTATGAATATGGAAGCTGTATTCAGTCTGCCTTCTTTCAAGATGTCATCTGAGGGGTAATAGTTAGGTGAAGTAATTTAGTTACACTGTGACAACTTTTATAGTCCCTTTCTTGAGAATTTAATTCAGTGCCTCTTCATTTTATTAGGAACAGACCGACTCCATCAGCGGTCCTCTCCATTTTTAGCGGCATGTCTTCTTGAAGCAATTAGGCTCCCCAATCAGCATAGTTCTCCCGACCCCAGCAGCACCACCAGATCCTTACGTTATCCACCTCTTAAAAAATAAAACATGACTCGCAAGTGTGTAGGGTAGTGAAACCAACATGCAAGCGGGCTATCAAAAATATTCCTTTGCCCTTAGGGTTGGAAGAGTAAATAAATAAAGTAAAAAAAGCGTCTCCTCATAGCACCACGGCAGTTTACCCACTTCACGGTTTTCACGCTGTTTTCCGGCGTGTTGCCGAATTCCTGTCTGTCCCCCACCGCTTTCGGAGAGTAGTCTCGGGGGATGAGTGATGCTCCCGGTTCTGTCCCGCTCCCGAGAAGCCGGTGACGTCCAGGCGGGGAGGGACAAACCAGCAAGGGTGCGGAGGCTGGACCCGCTTAGGCACCGCAGCCACGTCACGTTTTTGGTGTGTGTGGGTTTTTTTGTTTGTTTGTTTTGCTTTGCTTTGTTTTGGTTTGGTTTTTGTTAACGGGGGCCACTGTCCGGCAGCGGCGTCGCTCCCGGCAAGCACCCTCCCTCGAGGGGATACATTTGGGTACCACCACGTGACTTTTAAGTCCCAGTCGATGGTATTAAATCCCTGTCCCTCGCCTCGCGTGGATTTCTCTAAAAAGTGATTCACAGAGGGGTGCGAGGACGGAGGGGGAAAGCAGGTCCAATTCTGCCAGCCCCTCTACCACCACAACCAGGAAAAATCGCTGCTGAGGACAGCGACTCCCCCTTCTCCCCACTTCCTCCCCGCCCCAGCCCCACATCCATTCCGTGGAGCTGAAAAGGGGGGTCAGGATCAATGCGGCTGGTGCTCGATCCTGCAAAGCCTGCGTGGGGCTTCGGAGCCCCTCCCCGTCAAAAGTCAGTATCTCAGCCACTCGCCCATCAGGGGTAAAAAGAACATTTCCACCCCCCACACTACTGGAAGCCCACGGTGGGGGGAGGCAGTTCTGGGGAGCTAATGCTCAGCAGATAGAGCCATCCACCCAGAGCTTCACATAGCATGAAGAAAAATCTCTGTAAAACTAAATAGGCAATCAACTGAAAACTATCCTCTTTAAATAAACTGATTCCTTAATATTTTCCCAGTGTTGCTGTAAGTTGTTGTCTGTGATGTCCCCCAGGGCTCTTTCCTCTGCTCTCTGATTTGGTGTATAAAAGCAGCTCTGAGTGATGGATTACTGTGTCATTGCAGCCTGCGAAGGATTAATTTGTTTCATTGATTTCTCTTTAGGCAGATTGCCAGAATTCTCTGCTTCCCACCTTTCTGCAGGACTTCCAGCAGTAATAGACAGTAATAGCCTAAGACAAATCAGCCCATTCTTGTAAAAATAGAAACACAAAATCCTGAAGTCCCAGGAAAGCCATAAAGAAGTTTTTTTCCTTGTGCTGTAAAACCACTAATTCTAAAAGTGAGTCCATCTTCTCTTCTTTCCCCACTTCCCTTTTATAAAAAGGTTGCAGTGTCCTGGGGGGAGTTGCTTAGTCTCAAGAGCAATTTCAACCAGCAGCTGGATGTGAACAGTGGGCATTTGATGGTCACAGAGAAATGTTTTGCTCATCCTCAACAGTAGGGATAGGAATTACAGGAGGATTGCATAAAACTCACAGTTCATTCTTTCTCAAAATCGTCAGGCTGATCAATTGTCAATCCATCTGGGCTATTGAGAAGAAATGCAGTTATGTCAGGTCCTGAAGCTGCTGGTCCAGTGTGCGGGGGGGGGGGGGGGGGGGGGGGGGTGGGAAGGTGAATGGAACTGGACTTTCCCAGATCAATTAATTTGCATGCTTTCAGGATAATCTGATCAGGCCTTGAAGTACCAGGCTGTAATGGAAAAATGGTACCCTTTTCAGTGCAGGTTGTGGAAGGGTGAGGGGAGAGAATGAGGTCTGCTGCTGTAATTCTGACCACAGCTTTGTTCTTTTCAGACCCGCTTTACCAACAGGTCAGCTGTACTCATCTGTTTGTTTCCACAATGCAGCACTAAATATTGTATTGATGTAGTCTTCACAAGTTAAACTTTAGATGTAATTAGTGCTGTGGTAAAAATTAATATTGTTATATGCTAATGTCATTCCAGCTTAGGCTTGCATAAAACTGTGCTGTACCATGCCAAAACAGCACTTTTAGATATCATGGAGGGTAGAGAAGTGTTTGTTTCACCTCTGTACCTGCCTTGTGATGAGAGTAGCTCAATAGCTACTTTCAAAGGAATAGTAAATTTATTGTACTGGATAGCACAGGTCCACCGCACTGCAAATCTGGGGAATTCTGAATTTGTAGCCCCCCCTCCCTTCTCTCTGGGAGGATGTTAGCCTGCTACTTTCTATTTTAATTTTTCTGTATTTTCAAGTGTAATCCAAATACCATGACTTGGGTCACAGCATGATTTCTTTGATATCCTGCCAGAAAATATGCCTTGTCCTGCCTGATCAATGTTCCTGTGTTTACTTGCATGAGATCCCTCTACAGTGTGTTGAGTCTAACTTTCCTTTCTGTGCTTAACATAGTTTTTGAAGGAACTTTAATAGTAGTATAAAAATTTCACTCTAGTGTTCACTCCTGGGAATCCCTAGAAACCCCTACTTTGTCTGGGGAAACCTTACAGCGTGGGTTAGCCTGCAGCAAGGAAAGGGTGGCTGCCTCCAGGCACAGCAGCCTGGAAAGCACTGGTAACCTGGGGAATGCAGCAAACTTCCCGTCAAAGGCCTTGGTGCTGTAACATGGCATGAAGATATTAATCTCTGCTCATGGCCATAATGGGTCCACCTGTGCTCAGAAGGTGTCAAAGACTCTTGAAATGTCCCTGTGATCCAGTATCAATCATCCAGTGAAGGACTTCCCGGTCAAGGGGAGGTGCCAGAGGCATCCCACCTACCCTGAGCCCAGTAAAAGACTACTCAGACTTCACTAGAGAGATCAAGGGTCTCCTTCTCTCACTCTACAGGACTTCTACCACCCGGGGCTTCTACCACCACTCATCAGAAATGTATTCCCACTACTTAGCAACATTGCAAAGGAGGGAAGGAGAGGACAAGATGGATGCATTAGTTAGTAAAATCAGGATTTATGAAGACACTGTCACTGCCCCATTATGAGTCCATGTCTTATCTGTGGAAAAAAAAACTGGACGAACATGTCCAGAGCCTCAAAGAGAAGACTGAAGAGGGCCAGCAGAAGCTAAGAGAGGAACTTAAGGAAGGAATCTTCCATATGTCACCAGGACAAACAAGAGTCTCTGCTATCAGGAGCAGGCAACCCCCTGCTAAGGAGAGAGGATACACTCTTCTGGCGTAACACAGACCCTCTGTGCCTGGCATTCCCACTCCTGGTGGTTTTTCACTGCCAAGTGACTTTGAAAGCAAAGATACAAAATGCAACTGTTCACATTTTTCCTGCTCAGATAGTCAAGCTCCAGGGAGGCTTGACTCTGAGGGCAGGGCTTGTCTTGCTCGGAAGCAAATGCTCTCATCCCCTCTGCCCCTTTCTCCTTGCCAATCCTTTTCAGCTTACACAGGGGAATCCTTCTGCTCCTTTGCTAGGCACTAAGGAAAGTTATGCTCTTGATAAATAATAATAACAATATTCTGGGTTTAGAAAGTCTGAGTCAGAAGTGGAGACAGATTTCCACCCCTATCTCTCCCATTTGCAATAAAACAGGCAGAATCCATCACAGACCAAATTTAAAAAGCTTAAGTGAAGCTCACATCCCTTCATCCCTTCAGGAGAGAAATAGTCTGTTAGATTAGCAAATATTAACCTCTCACATTGTTCTGGATGTAGCATTAATGTCTACTGAAGGGACAGCTGTATGACCATCACACACAATAACGTTGGGGCTGTCACTCTATCGAGCGGGAGAAGTTTGTGTGAAGAAGCCAAGAAGTGCTCTCCATCAGGGAGCAAAACAGAGATGTCTTATGACTATGACTATAGTTGGAAAAAGCCATTTGTACTCTGCTAAGACACACTTTTAAAAATTTGTTTCCCGTTTCTGGCATTCATGGAGCAGATGGGCCGAAATCTGCATGCTTCACCCTGTAGTTCTGCTGCATACAGACCACACACAATTTCCAGCTGTGACCTTGGGATTGGCTCATCTTTGGGCAAAACCCAGACCTATGCCAAGGCTGGATTTGCACATAAGTAGATCATTGCTTGGACTCTACTCACGTGGGGATTTGGGTCCCTGTGGGATTCTCCCTGGCTGTACTGTAGCATAGCTGTTCCCATTTAGCTAATTTGGAAGAGACTTCTCTCTAAGATTTTTCTTCCTTACCCCTAATCTCTGAAAAAGAAGAAATAGGGACGAACAGCAAGTTTGTCACACTTTCCTTTAAAATATGAAAACTTCATGCTATGAAAACACAGGTTGATTGTTTCCTAGGATTTGCTGGGTTAGATACAAACACTGGATTTGACTCTGGTCACAGTCTGTTAGTCTAACTCTTCTTATAACATATGAATTCTACAGAAGTAAAAGTTGTTTCAGTGCAATTCTTACAAGAGACTTATTTTAAGGGATCATCAAAACACTTTGCTAGGGCAGTCCTGGTCTCATCTATCACATAATGTTCAAACCATTAAGTGAAACAAGACAAAAGTTAGAGCAGTTGCTTTAGAATTGGATCTTTGAGTGAAGGTGGTTTTTGACTGCACTGAGTACAGTAAAATTGTAAGGGTATGGGACTTGCTCTTAGCTGCAGCAGTGCCGAAACCCTGCAGTTCTGGAAGATGTGAATATTGGCTTTGGTCAGCCTGAATCAACAGGTATAGGGAAAACAAAGCCTACACAGAAGAGAAAAAAAGCAGTCTCCTCTGATGGACACAATAGGGATTTATGTCTTGCTAAGACATCTCTATATATTTTGTATAAGAGCACTACTAGACCCCGGGCCCAACTTCTGGATAGTATAAAAGAAAAGTTCCTAACTGAAAAGGCAAACATTTAGGCAGATATCTGACACTGTTTTATTTTTTTTGTGTTCAGCAGTGGAAAGTAGCTTTTTTTTCATTATTGGAGGCCATGCGTTTGTAGTTGTACGTATGGGTAGGCAGGAACTGCTGGATACGTGAAAGCTAGAGGTTAGGTACTAGAGGGCATCAGTCCTGCTACTCTCAGCTTACCTCTAAGTCATTAGCTCAAATGGCCAGATGAAGGGTTAGAAAAAAATACCTTTGTACACCAAGGTACCCAAGACCTGACACCATTATTTGTCTGAAAACATGTTTTCCCAGCAAGTAATTTGATTTTTCCATCAAATGTATTTCTTTTTACTTCACCTAGAAATTTGAGGTTGCTTGCTTAATGTACGAAATGGCATTCAAGTGGTTAACACTAATGCACTTCTGAACAGTATTTGGAAAGGAAGTAGTGTCTCTTGCCCACCCACGGACCTCTGCTATTATGGGGCTTTTATCCTGGCAGCAGTAAAATTCACCTCTCTGCTGTATGTGTTGCTATATTGAAGATCAAAGTTCTGCAGTTTGCAGAACCGTGGAAAGAATACCATAATTAAATATATTTGTTTGGTTAGAACTCAGCATTCAATGAATAACAAGATTCTGTTTGTCCACAAGAAGCATGAATTAGTACTCCAAATGAATGAGCAGGAATTGCTTGTTTCACATTTTACAGCCATTGCTGTATTGATACTTTTTTTTTTCCAAGTGAGTGAAAAATATGTGGCTTACCACACTAGTGCCCCACTACTAATATCACAGGCAATTTATTAAGAATGGTAGGATCCTACATAGTTACAGTGTTTCATGTAGCTATTAAAGTTAGCTCTACCAGTAATTCTTTAATTTATATTATGTTAAAGGAAGTTAAAGAAGTGCAGTTCTGGGTCTAAGCAGCTTTTCAGCTTTACTGTATTCCAGCATACCCAGAAGACCATCACTAGGAAACCACACGTGTGTGTTAGTGGAGACCATGGCTCTGGAAGGGAAGTATGGTTGTTTCGTTCCAAAATTCACAGATTTTTAACATGACAACCATTGCACATGTGCATGAGACATTCTTTTTAGAGAGCTCAACATGGACTTTCATGACCAACTGCTATGGGCCTCCTTCAGATAGAAACAGTGACAGTGACTTCAATTGGAAAAAGTGCATAGGTCTAGTCCATAGGGCATATTGCACTAACATTACATTTTGACCTGGTGTGTTCTATTTTTTATGCATTCTAAATAATTTTTGAATTGACATTATCAGTCAGAAAGGACACTAAAATTAACTGGGATACTTCTCTATCAAAACTGTGTTTTATTTTCTAAGTAATGTTTCCAGGTTTTCCCCTAACATTTGAATAGTAAAGACAAAAATATCATAGCATTTTATGATGCTTTTTGTCATTTTTCTCAGCTTTGCTAACTGAGGAAAAATTATATCACCAGTTTTGCCACTTTGGTTTTTAATTTTAATTTTTTTGTTGTTTTTTTTTAAAGTTTTTAATTTTTTTTTTTGTCCACTGACACGAGGGTATCCTGCCTGGGCTATGAGCATTTCCACAGATTTAGGTTCAGAATGCCGTGTTTTTACTAGAATAAAATATGTCCCAAGACATGAGTTTTGCTCATGGTTGCACTTAAGTCGTAGTTTAAATTTGATTTGATATTGTACCTTTGAAATGACTACAGCTTTAGAGAAGGTGTAAAATGCAGGCGGTGATCCTTTGTGGTCATTATAAAATAGAATGAGAATGCCGACAACAGTAGGAACAACATCCTGGCTATATTCCAGTTTGACTAACTACATCCTGCTTTTCTAAATTAAAGTTTATTTGTAAGCTTGATCCAAAGCCTCCAAAAAACCCTATTTTTCCATTACTACTTTCTGGACCCAGACTGGCTGTGTTTCACTGTTGAGTGAAGCCATTTCCATGTCCTGTGTTCTTTTTTTAATGAAGAAATAACCTTTGGGTTTACTGTAAAAGTGTAAAATTAGAGTCTGGATGGCCAACAAATGGCCAGTAAAAATCATTAAAATCCTTCTGTCTAAAATATAACCAAAATATATAATATTTAATAATATATAAATATATAAATATATAAATATAAAAATATATAAATATATAAAATACAATGTTATCACTTACCACTTCTTTCTCTCTCATATGGACCCCCCACCATGAAAAAAAAAAAAATTACAGTGGTACAAATGTAAATGAGAACAAGAAGCAGTGCTCTCTCCATGGACCTGCTCTGTAGGTAGGGGGAGATGCCAAGAATAAATCATCTCACAGTGTGGGTGTGTCAATCACTTGAAAATTGCCTGATTCAGTTGTCAGGATATTGAAAACATATATTTAGGAATGCATGAGATAACAATAAATAGTATAACAAACAATGAATTAAATTTCAATATACGAGAAACTGCAATTAAGGTACTTTCTGCTTATTAATAGCTGCGTGACTCAGAAGTTTTGTTTTGCAGCAAAAGCCTGAAAAAAAGAATTAACATTAAAAATCCACAATTCTGAGTATGATTAATACATATTAAGCTACAACTTCTGCACAATTTCATACTTACAGTGGTTGTTTCCTTTGCCATCTCTGTCTGTAACTATCTATCTGATTCTGCCAGATTACTGGTAAAAATAGAGAGTTGGAGGTCACACCTTATTAAATAATCATATAATGTAAAGATGCTTCTCAGCATCAGAGAGTAAAGCAGTTGCTCTTTAACAGATGCCACACTATATGAATTATGTAATTTCCATGGTTATAAAAAAACAGCTCGAGAAATTATACTGTAACAACATGATGTATGCTAGGATTGACTACCCCAAAAATCCTTTCAAGAGGAAAAATGGGGTTTTTCTGCTCAAGCTTCACATCCTAAAGACTTCTATGGAGGAAATCCTCACATTCAGTTGTTACCTTGGGTGATCACTCAATTTGTGTGTTCATTATGTGCATTAAATAGTCAAATATATTCCTTCCAGTATATATGAATAGTTTAATTTTTTTCTGCTGAAAGAGAGATAACTATCAGAAAGAGCAATAAAAGTCACATAATGAAATAAGAATACTAGAAAATCTGAGGATTTTAGTATAGTCCATTATTCATTTGATTCCTGGCAGCCTTTATGATTACAAATCACTTGATTGACTAACTACACATTCTCAAAGTGAATTATGAATCAGGTTCATTTTTCCTGGTTGAGAATTGGTACATGTTGTAACTCTTCCACTTTGTGATATATCAAGTTCTTGTAACAGTAATAAGAGATATAATCAACTCTTTATTTCAGGACAAATAAATTGCCTTTTCAAAAATGAAATGTGGTTGCTAACATTTTAACAGCGTGCAATGTAATTCCTTCCTGCTATTCTCAGAGTACAATCTGCTGTGATGATATATCTTTTGAATATTTGACTTTGCTGAAATTATTTTAAGAGCCTCACACCCTCAGTTCATGCACGCTGACCTCAGTGGAGATTTGGCATTGGGACTAAGAGCAGCAAGTGGTTCTTTTACTTTCTGAAAACAAGCCTCAGACACTGAAACCCTGGGCCACAATTTGCCCTCTTGTGCCTGGCTCTGATCTCAGCCTGAAAATGTCGAACAGTTTTAAAGCTGTTTAAGTTTACTTTGAAGCAAAACCAGCAAAAACCACCACCACAAAACCAAAAAAACTCAAAAACCAAAAAAAACCAAGTAAAAACAAAGAAAAATCTCCTCTAATGTGTGCTTGACCCTCAAGTCCTCTTGCATGAAAAACTCCCGCAGGCTTTTGTGTAAATTATGCAAGCAGAATGACTGGCAGGCTAGGGTAGGGCTTATGTGTAGAACAAGTGCACAATCAGATCCCAGATCTCCCTAAAATAGGTTTAGTGTGAGGTGCATTTCACCTTCAAATGCCTACAGAGAAACAAAATCAAAGAAAAAAAAAGAAAAAAAAAGAAAAAAAGAAAAAAAGACCTGTCTGAGACTGCTCAAAATCTGTGTGACTGAATGTCCGAGTAGAAAACCACTATAAGCAGCATTTGTGCTTCACATCTGCCTGACAGATGTAGCCAAGAGTGCTGTTTTGGCTTTCTGGAGTGTGGTAGTCTCTGAATGTTTGTGTCCCAGTCAGCAGAGCCAGCTCCCATGTGGGGTGATGTAGGCCGGGGTATATCACAGCACCAAGCCTGATGGTGTTCAAGAGGCATTTAAACAATACTCTCGGGCTCATGGTGTGACTCTTGGGGATGGTCCTGTGTGAGGCTAAGGGCTGGACTTGATGATCCTTTTGGGTCCCTTCTGACTCAGTATGTTCTATGATTCTGTGATGGTATAGCATTGGGTTTGAGGGACAGGGTACACCACATCCTCTGGTACATGTGCTGAAACAATGCATCTTCCCATATGGGGTTCTGTGCTGCAGCCACAACACAGGTCCAAGTTTTTCAGGGAGGAGAGGATTCTTCTGCCTGTTAGGGAGGGTATCCTGGTGGTTGGATGTTTATTTTAGCTCCAATGAAGGGACACACTGATGTTTAGTGGGTTCACGTTATTTATAGAACAATTTCAAAGACTTCAATCCCCTCCCTTTCCTCTCTCAAACACAGAAGCACATTTCTAAAGCAGGATCTTGTGGGAGAAAAGATGTATTACCACTTTAGTTTTGGAAGACCTTAATGTGGTCATTCATTTTAGAAACAATGATTATGGACTTCAGATTTCTTCTTTATTCATCTTTCTATCTAATTTCTAATCTCCTAATAACCTTAATTAAATGCTGAGTGGTTTAGAATATTATTAAATAGCTTTCATAGGATTTTTTAAATTTCTGATTACATCATGAGTACAGATTATTAAATATTCCATTCATTTTAAAATTATGATTAAGCGGATAATACCAAAAAAGATGTTAGTAACAATTTTAACTAAGCTGTGTTAATTGAGTTAGGGGATAAGAAATGAGATTTAAAGGGTGAGAAATGAGTGAAATCAAAGTCTGCATAGTTTTAAAATCAAGTGGATTAAGAGAATGGTCAGAATGGAGGAGGTGGAGGGTCAAAAACTGAACGAATGGTTCCAATAGAAAATTCACTTAGTTTTAGGCCACATGTCTGTCTTTCATAAAAATGGATTGCAATGACATCTGATATGATGTGGTTAAACATGAAAGGTAAAGAGTGCTTGCTATGGATCAACATGCTATGCATTGTGCACTGCCAGGCAAAGGTATGCAACATGAATGGACACAGAAAGGTCTGCTCGAAAGCTGCCACATCTGACAGCTTTGTGTCCACTTATGTGCACAAACACAGCAGATCAGCCTCCAGCATGCCTGGGTCACACAGAGCGGGGTCGTTGTCTGAAGCAGTAAATGGAGCGGCAGTGAGACTGCAATGGTTTTGTTGCCTTTGGTTTACCATGTCAAGTGTGGGCCTTTCCACATCGTTCCCTGTCCTGACATTTGTTTGTAACTACTATTTGTCAGCATAGCATGAATTTTTGCTAGGTTATTTCTGCTATTGCTCTGAAATATTGGTTGGGAGTTAATTACAGCAGCTTTTCAGGTGACCATTTTCTTCTTGGTGGCCATCTCTCACATCATCACCATGCAGAGGACTTTACTTGAGATGTTCCCAGCTCACCACCTCTTGTAGCAGGAGCGTAGCTATAACCTGTAAATAGGCAAGATTTTTTTACTTGTGTTCCTTAAACAGCAACCAGAAAGTAAATGAGTAAACAGAGACACTCTCATGCTGGAGGAACTTCTGGAGTCGTCTGTACTTACAAAAATTACAGCACTCACTGCAGTTTCCTAATGGGGATGTGAGAGGAAACCAGTACTTGTGAAGCTGAGACTGGAGAGAAGAACGACAGGAAAGAAAACAAAAAGCAGCGTACAGAACTTAATCTGCCGGGAGGGGATGATGGAGGTTGTGTGACTTTATTTAAAAGATGGACACAGACAGCCTGTTAAGGACAGGTAATACACCCGACAAAAGACTTGGTTACCATGAGCATATCACTTGCACATGAATTCCTTACACTCAGTACACACCTTCTTCTCTGGAACGTTTGCTGGTTTCAGAAGTTTTGTACTGATTCAGGGCATAAAGAGAAATATAAAACATCATACAACCCAATGAAGCTGGGGAGAGGCTGTCTGCAAAAAAACAGCTCTTGAATCCCAGAGAGGAAAGCATAAAATGAATTTGAATTAAACCAAGAATAATAAAATACTGTAATGACTGATGGAAGCATTAGTTTTGCAGGCTTAGTTATGTAGGTTGGGATTCAATATGTACCTTTTTCTTCTAACCTTAACAGTTTTAATTATTTTTACAAAACAAAACAAAACAAAAATCCACCACCAAAAAAGCCCAAGCCAAACCCCAATACATCCTTACACACTATTAATAAAAAAATCAAGTTATCATTGATATTTGAAAACAGAAGTCCTAAAGAACATATTGCATTCACACCAACTACATACAAAGCAGAATGTTAATAACATTAACCTTTACTCTATCAGATATTTTCGAGAAATACCAGTATATTTTTTGCAACGGCTCATATCTGTCATTTAACTGACATGTGAACTTTGCTAAGTTTGCCAAATCACTGAGGCCTGAATACCATTCAGCAATGTTAATTTTGTTTTCCTATTCCAGCTTTTACACAATTATTCTCATGGCAATCATTCTAGCCTTGAGTATAAATAATACTTCAAGTGGTTTGTTGATATCCAAAAAATGATGCATATCTACATTAAGAGATTCTGGAATCTAATGGGAGAACCATGCATATATTAAGCTGCAATGACTATTTCCTTCCTCCCAGATGGGAAGTAGTACCGGGTAGTACCACAGCATACACATTAATTTTATTCCTTCCACAAATTTTAGCACATATTATTTTTGCATATTTTGAGTCTCTGCCTCTTATCCAATATCCAGGAGAGTTAAAGAGAATTTTGCTGCCAAAAAGATCTAAATCTTAACTCTTAGGACCCTGGATAATTCTCAGGTGAGCCGAGGAAGAAGAAGTGCATGGGAGCAGTTCTGCTCTGGAGAAGAGGAAGACAAGAAATGAGACTTTGGTAGGATAATACGTCAAGGATTAACAGAGGCAAAAATAGAGAGAGAGTAACTTTTCTGGCTCTCATATTTCAGTCCTATAGACTGAGCATGTTTACTCTGAAGGTTCTAGCAATAAATAAAAAGTACATTTAAAATGAGGAGGATTACAACCAAAGAATAATGAAAAACATAAATCCCAATATCTGTTCATCAGTGTTGTTGGCCCATTAAAAATTAGTCTGTAATAGATTTCTTCCTAAGTCTGTGGATTTCCTGCACATTATCTTCCACAATTTTTATTTCATAGTACTTGTTTTTTTCAAATTTCAGGCCTCTTCTTCATTTTTCTTTCTTTTTGGTGCAGTGGGACTTTTTTATTTCCTCAGGACCCAAGGAAGTGTAAGGAGCACACTGCAAGCTGAATGTTTATGTCGGAGTGAGTTGTGTGGGAGCATTTTATGCAGTACTTTATAGATACTCTGAAGGTTAAGTATAAAATTGGAATTGTTGATGTCTGCAGAATAGTGGGGCCTCATCTGGAAAGACTGGTGGTCTGAGGTGACACAAGGCAGTACGAAATGAGGGTTAGACTTATGTGACCACTGTTTTTCTCTTTACTGCTTTACTTTCTGGGTTCCTTTAAGTTGGTCTTTGTATGTGTCTAGACTTCACAACGTGTACTCATCACTTACAAGGAGTTTTAAGTCAACATCAGTTAATGGCTGTGGCTCTGAAGACTGGAGTTTACAGTGAGTATTGAGTCTTGAGAGAAGTCCTGGGGGGAACTGGCTTAGAAGAGCGCTGCAGGTTTAAAATGGAATTGTCCTTTTACCTTGGTTCAGCCAGAGGCTGTAATAAAATATCTATTGTATGTAGCTGAAAGCAAAATTACTCCTCCAGCTCCAAAGAGGAAAATACATACCCACTAGTGAGGATGTGGATGGAGAAAAGGCATGTGGTGTGCTCCACAGCCCATCACCCAAAGCAGCTCCCAGGAGAAGCCCAGCCTGTCATAGACACACAATGCAAACCGGCTGGTTATGCCTCTGCAGGACTTCAGCAAGGTCTGTGGTCCTCTTGACTGTATAAAGGCTTTCTGAGTTGAGGAACACATCTGTCTCCAGAGCAAAAAGAGGTACTATAGCAGAGACACACACACTGCTTTATTTGAGCATCACATTGCCCCGCCAGGTCAGCGCCAGTTATATAACGCATTCTGAAAACACAGATCTGGTGGCCAAACACAACAGTGCACACCTAGCTGCAAATCTACAAGTATATTGATCTTTTCAGTATCTGCCCAGTCTGTCTCAGTTTTAATTTGACCCACCTACTGTTAATAAATACCTCAGAGCCCTCTCTGTCCCCACTGAGTACCTGTGGTCAAAACATCCCTACCTTAGATATCTCATTAAAGTGCTACCACTAGATGGGATGAAGTCAGCCTTTATTTCAGTAGTCCTTTTTCTGCCTTCCCCCCCCCCCCTCCTCCTTCTCATCAGCATAGATACAATTTTTGGCAGGATAACTTCTGTTGTGTCTGAATTCTTCTTTGTGCTCTTCCCAGCATTTCAGGCAGTGCTGCAATGCAGCATCACACCCCTCTCTGGAATGCTATTCCCTCAAGACTCTTGTGGCACAGAGAGATGGGTAATGTTTTCTGAGCTTCTTCCTCTATTACCATGTTTTCTATAGAGGATCAAAATGGATTATTTTCATCTTGACATGCAAATGCCTAGGCTGTGCCCTTGGCTGAGGTCTCAGAATTGACTAAATAAGTGAAAGATATGGAGGTAGTAGCTTTTTAATATCACGTATGGAAGTTGCAGCCTTATTTCTCAAAGCAAAAAAAAAAGAAGAAGCGTCTGTAGTCCCCCCGTTATGCCTTGAAAATAATGAAAAAAGCCTAATAAAAATATCTCCTCATGTACTTATTGAATACCGTATTCACATACAGTCACTGGTCTGCACAGAAGCAAATGAACATTGTGTGCAGCTTGACATCTTACTGTTGTACTCCAATCTGCGCATTTGCCTTGCCAAAATATCAGTGTGAGGAAAAGACAAACGAATAATATTATGAAGTCAGATTACACCCCCAAATATGAACATTTAATAAGCAATGACATTAGAACAGAAGTAGGAAGGATTTCTAATGCTGCTTGAGAAATCCTTCCAGAGATAAAAAGGTCAAATTCTTCACCAATTTTCACTCTGCACTACCTCCATTAAGTAAATGAAATAGTATGACCTGCAAATCGGTGTAGGATGCAACTCACAGAATATGCCAATACACCATAAAACTCATTGTGTGGTTTCATGTTAACATGAAAGAAATGGTGTCTGACCACAAAAGCATGCACACTGACTCACTGTTTCTAATTATTGTAGTATTCTTTTTCTGAAACAACAGCAGTGACAAAACACTACCAAGAAATTGCCTCCTGGCCAGCGTTCTCCACAAACCCTCATGGCTATTTACTCAAGTGAGCAGCCCAGAAAGTAAGTTGTTAGCCTAAATGAAAATTATAGCAGATAAAAATATGTCGGCCTGGGAACTGAACTAATAAGGGAAAGAATACACACAAGGTTGAAGGTGCAGTTTTGAATCTTGGGAAGAATAAAGGAGAGCACAGCTACTGAAATTAACTCATGAGACTGAGGTAAACAGGAAAAATCCACATCCATCACTACGTCACACATAGCTGATGAGTACAAGACTCAGCAGTGATGGCTTAAGCACTCCTTTGCACATTAAAACTTCAGACTGTTTATGGTAGGCAGTGAATTAAGTGTGGATTGACAGTTTAGCAACCTGGTGCTGCTGCAAACCAATGGAACGTTCTTTGTTTTTGGTTTGGGTCCAGGAAAAGTGACAAGATAGAGCAAGGCAACCTGGGTGCATTCTTTAAAACATTCCTGAGAAATAAACAAGCAGTTTGTAAGAGGCTTGGAAAGCACTCCAGTGCAAGGTCCTGAGGCAGTTGAGTGGGGTGAGGAGTTGGAGGGGAAAGGTGATAAGCCACACCGGGCTTGTTCTGCAGAGCCCCTGGTTGCTGTTCAGGCTAAGACTTTGGACAGAGTCCCCCAAAAGACCTCCTGCCGCAAAATTTGTTACTATGAGAGTTTTGGTTGGGCAGAATTTTATTACAAAAATTTTCCTTTTGTCTTATTAAAATCTATCCCACCCTTCCCTTCCACTCCAGGAGGAGGAATATTTTGTATGTGTCTTGGTGAAACAAGCAAACAAATTTGAGGTGTTGTTGGAATTCTTCCTGCCACACAAATTCATTTTCCATGGATAATGTATTCAGACTGATTTGCTTTTCAGAGCCAGGAGCTCAAAATCATGAATTTATTAAGCAAAGTAATAATTGCAAATTATATTGGCCAACTCCATTCTAGAAAAAAAAAAAAAGGAGTATTAATATAACTAAAAGGATTAGAAAATACTGACTGTTAACTTGGGGCTACTGCAGATATTTTAGGAGATTATATATCTCTGTTCCACCAGAGGCAGTAGCTTTCATTTTAAAGGTCTAGTGAGATACCACAATTGATGGGCCCACCTAACAACATATGTTGGGCTTGTATTGAGTAGTAAGACATGGAAAGAAAGTGAAAGAAATGCTTAGTGTCATAAAAATTTGCATCTCTTTCTAGTCATTTTTTAGTGTATAGAAATGAAACATAACAGGGTCAGAACACAAAAGGATTTGACTCCAGTTTTTGGGTCAAGCTAGGCTATGCCTTTAATGGGATAACTGGACAGCATATTTTGACTTGAGTCTTACAGAATCTGAAATGCCTAGTTAACAATCCTGTGGAGATATAGCACTCCCCAGGAATGACTTGAGCAGCTTAGCTGCTCCGAGTGAAACCAGTGGCAGGGGACTATTCCTCCTTCAAGATGCCCACAGGTTTCTTGTCTGACTTGGTCCTTTTTGGTCATCAGCAGAAAGGAGCCCTGACAGTTGGCAGCATTGGGGTCTTTAGTGCAGTGCTTGTCAGCTACATGAGATTTATTTGTTCTGCTGGATCTGTGCATTGTGTTAGAGGTACTCATAGGATTAATTTTCAATCATGGTCTTCTTCACAAAAAAAAAAGCACAGCTCTCTGCTGCTAAAGAAGCATTTTCCTCTCTGATGCATTTGTTCCATTAGGAAATATTCTGTAGTAGATTATATTCTCCAGGATCTCTCCAGTTGAGATTTGTGGGTAATTATGAGAAAAATAAAGATAATGTGCTTGTAAATGTTACAAGTAACAGTTGCAGTACTAATGGTGTAATTCATGGACATAGCACCATTAGAAAGTGATGGAGCTTGCTAAGTTAAAACTCTAAGGATATTTTTAACATACTTTTTATTGAAAGCATTATGACCTAAAGGATGGGATTCAAATGCTCTTCAAGTTACATTCCTGTTTCTCTCACATGTGCTGGCTGTGGTCTTGAGATGGTCCATAGTGCTTCCCTTCCCATAAGGGAGATGCTCGAGAATCACTAGCTGATACTAGCCCAGGAGAAGCTTCACCAGAGTTTGTGCTATGAGAGCCACTGTGTAGCTGAACTTCCAGGCCATGCCATCAGACACTTAAAACTGTGCCTGCCTGTAGTTAAAGCCTTAAGTAATCTGCCTTTGTGAGGTGGGGATAAGTATGATAAGTTATTTAGCATTTGGAAGGGACTTTGAAGACTTAGGAGCTGTGGGAGTTTGCATCCCACTGCAAGCTGAGAACAAACTGTCTAACAATTATTTCCTCACTTCTTTTCTTATACTTTGCCTTATTGACAGTCATTGCCGTGAAAGGAGTTCCACCTTGCTGAAAAAGGTCACCAAAAAGGAAAAAAAAAGACAGGCAATTGAGATGTTTAGTGCGTAAACACTGAATTTGTCGATCAACTTCTTTACTGAACAACAAAACTCTATTTTGCTTTTCAAACAGAGCAACAGAGATCACGATTTGCAGATTTTTTACACAGATCCAAATACCAACATGCCTTAGGACTAAAAAAAAGGAACAGTCTGCAGCCTCCGGCCTTGCCCACCTGTGCTATGAATAGCAGACACAAAGGTAAACCTAGTCCTCAGGTATCACAACACAGTTCCTCCAACTGGACATCAAGCTGTAGTTTAGTCTTGGTCTTTCAGTTAGGTTAGGACACAGACCAGTTAAGTCTTAAACATGCACTAAGTCCAACTAAAATCATAGATAAAATCAGAAAATGGAATTTGAAATCAGCAAAACTCAACAAAGCTGAATAAGTACTCAGCTAAATCCAATTCTCTTGGTATTTGTAGAGTGATGCTTGTGAGGAAGCTGTTTTGGGAACCACTCTGGGTAAGACAAAACATGTTTCATGTGTCAGTGTTTTGATATGGTTTGAGAAGTTCCTGTCACTTTTGTTACATATTCTCAGTGAAATTGCTGTCATGACTGATGACCTCAGTAGCAAAGAATGAGGTAACAGGACCTGTATCACTAAGAATCCATTGCTCCAACAAAACTAATGCCATAATGTTTATCAAAGCTGTTGAGGTAGTACAAATAGTTACAACTAAACTGTACATGCCAAGTAACAAGTGTGTTTTATACCCTAAAGTGCAACACTGTCAGGCAAAGCTAACTGCAGAGATTCTAGTATGAGCAGAAAATGCTCAGATTAAAAACCATGTTGCTGGATCCCAAGTTGCATCATAACAATAATGTAAAAATGGAAAATCAGGTCTGTATTTCCTTGCTGGGGTCTCAAAGCTGATTTTGGGGCTTTGGTTGGCCCTGCTGCCTTGTAAACTGCAGAACTGTCAGATTCTACCTTATTTTAACCTTCAAAATATTTGGCAGTCTAGACCACTTTTACTGCTGACAAAGAGGACAGATCAGTCCATGCACTGTGCGAGAGAGGCAGGGTCTGGGTCTCTGACTTCTGAAGATGCCAAGGTGATCCTGGACTGAAGTGCCTCTAAGGTTCATATCGTGCAGGTGGCTCCAGCATGCAATCCACAATGCTGAATGAGCAACTGGTGTTTCCTACCCTGCACCTCAAACTGGTTTCAAAACAGAAGACGGAAGCATCTATTCACTCTGTAGACAACCAACCACATGAGTGTAGGTCTTATATTCTTTCGTTTTGTTTTGTTTTCAAGAGAATGGAGAAGGGAAACACTGAGTGATAGTGCCTGCCCCCTTTCTGTAATGCAATAGCTGTATTGTCAGAGCAGTGACAGAGGAAGAGGGACACGTGGGTCCCATTTCCCCTTCTGCCTTGGGCTGCTCAGAACCAGGTTTACTGCCCTTTAGGGGAATGGTTGTAGTCAGTGGGAGGATTCAGGACAAGATGAGCCAGTGAGAGAAGATGAAAGGGAGCATGGCTCCAGGGCTCAGGGCATCGTTTTAGTTCTACTCTTCTCCCAGGGTGGTTTTCTGTTTATTTAAATACTCTTTCATGTAAGCATTCAGAGTCCTGGGACTGGATGACACAATGATGGTGGTTTCACCCCTTTCTGCTGACCCACATGACATAGACTGAGCCTTGCAAAAAAATATACGAACACACACTGTTTTGTATGAATTGAAATTGAAGGGACTGAGACTATTCAAATGATAAAAATGAGTAAGAAGGAATATAATAGCACAAATTAAGGTAATGAATTGTGCTGAGAAGGTAAAACAGGTCCTTCTGTTTATCCATTTAAGGAAACATGAATTTAATGAAGCAGAAAGAATGAAAAAAGTGTAATCAAAGCATATTTTTTAAAATAAAAGCTGTAATTAACTTGTTGAACTCAATTGCTACTAGGTATAACTTAGGCCAAGAAATTAGTAGGATCCAAAAAGGATTAGACATCTATATACATAATGAAAATATTCATAAGCTACAATAGGTAGAATATTATCTCAAACCTTATTATAAAATAGCTTACCTCTTAATACCAAGTGAATCCTGTATACTTCTGTCTAGTCAAGGACCTTGTGAAGCACCTCTCTTTTTATTCAGAATCGTTGCTCATCTTCCTTACTGACCAAAAAAAAAAAAAGAAGATAGCTAAAATATAATGCATACCTCTGCAATATTTCTGTTCCAGAAAGCAGCTGTTTTATTGCTGACATGGAGGAGTGATTTTACAAAGTTATATGACACTTGTATACGCCTTAATTTAGCATTTTTACACTGTAATTAAAATTCAGCCCTGGTAAAAAAAGAGAGGGAGAAGCATGATCTGACCACCCAGCTTGGAATGAAATGTTGGAGCCATTTCTGTAAGAGGCAATCCACAACAGTGAGGGTTTGATTTTCCACTATTAGTGTACTCTTATGTGCAACGGGAGTGAGCTGCCAACAAAGGTCTTTGCAGAATAGCAGTATACCAATAATGCAGTGAGAGAAATGGACAGCTATCAAATTCTCCATGTGTCATTTCATGAAGGCTGAGAATAAACCTTTCCCCTCCACTGTATTATTAGGTGCACAATGATGCTTGGAAAATCAGAGAGCACTTCAGGTCTGGGCTCTTCTTCCTCTCCCTGGACTCAGTTATTTAGAAATAAATAAGAACAGGCAGATCATAAAATGGCTGTCAAGGTTTTATAATTGGTTTTAGTGTCTGGGGGGCCAGACACTTTAAGGGAACACTAACTTACACATTAAATTAAGTCAATAGATATTTACTGTCTGTAGTAAATGTTGAATCAGAATTTAATTTTGATTTCTATAGTCTTTTCCTCTCTGATCTCTTTTTTGCTGGTCTCTTGGGCCATCTGTATCTTCCCATTCCTGAGGAAGACTGCCCTTCTTGCCCCCTAACGTGACCCTAGGAGTGAGAAGACCCACTGGCTTTCTGTTTGGTGCTGAATATATCGTTTTACTGTTATGAAAACATGGAAAGGTCTTGCTTTGCTACCAGACTCACTATCTCACATTGTCAAATTCAGAGAAACAATCTCACCATCTTTATATCCACCACAAAGAATTGAGCGTTGATTGGGCTCCTGAGTGTCCTTGTGCACTTAGGTATCATTAAAGTTTTGCAGTCTAAAGGTATTCAGAGCCTTTAGTGATCAGGAATAAAGAAAGCATTTTGTGGTTAAAGCTCTTTCTACAAATACAAAATTACCAGCTAAATTAATTTGTGAGTGATATTTAATAATTCCATAGTCCCTTTGCTCTTGGTTTACAATTTGTCACATTACTTTATAACTGTTTGCAAAAGCAACAAAAGGTATTGTAACAAGGATTCATTTGGGCAAATTAAACCTGTAGCGGGATTTCAAACGCAGGCATTTGTCCTCTGGGATTAGACATCAGCAGCTTGTGGAATTATTTCTGACGTTTCATCCATCATACACTCAGAATAACTAAACAAGTTGGTGCAGCTCTCTCCCTGCTCAAAGAACAACTTTCACAGAACCTTCCCAACCTATTAGTGTCAGGAAATTGTACTTGGAAAGTTCAGAGAAAAAAAAAAATCTTCCTCAAGTGAAAGGCAGAGATGTTATCACACGTCAACAATGTGCATTGGGAGGTCCACTCGTAAACAGATCTTCAGCTGGTGTAAAGTGGAATGACATAACAGGTGTAGGTATATTGATTTTGTTCAGAATTTTCACCATAGGAATGACTAGATTTTTAACTGTGAGAATCCAGACTTGCTCTTCTAAAAATAACACAAAACTGGTATTAGGCACCATGTGAGGAGGACTTCTTCTTTTCCTCTTCTTTGTTTGAAAAAGTAAATTTTAAAGCATATAAAATTTTCAGCATAACCTCTCATAGTCTGCGATTTTCAGCCTTCTCTTGAATCTCCTGGCTCATGCTTTGGTGCCCAAAATTTTAATTTCAACCATCTCATTCGAGGCCAAGCATAGTCAAACTAGATCAACTATATTATAAATACCATTATAAATACTATATTGTAAATACCACAGCATGAGTGAACAAAAACTGTGGGCTACCTTATAACTAAGGGATAATAGCCTTTTAATCTATATTAAAAAAAAAAAAAAAGACAAAAAGAAAGACAAAAATAAGTTTTCGAGTAGACCTTATATTTGCTTCCCATTCTTGAGAGACCTCCAAGGATACTTTGCATTACAGGAGGTTTCTTGACGTAACACGGTCTCACACTGAATTCTACAATGAAACACCTAAATTAATAGAAAAGGTAAAACCATCAAAAGCAATCTTTTAGAAACATAAGTTTAGAAACGTAAGTGCATAATCAGATAAATGAAAAGAAAGTTTTGAAAAGGATTGCAGAGGAGTAACAGGAGATACTGCTGGCCTGCTTCTTACTTCATTGTTGTTTTCCTTCAGTAAAAGTTCTATCAGCTGGGGAGAGTTACTCGCTTTGAAGCTGGTCTAGTTTCTCTGAAATAATTTTCTTTATTCCCAGATCTCCACTCCACAATGCCAGCACAAACATACATCAGCTGCTGCACAGTACTTTAAAGAGTTACCAAGGACCTATCAAGCATTTTGGATCTCTGTCCATTATTTTCACGGAGTAAATTTGAAGTTGGGGGAATAAAAGTCAGAGAGAGCATATAACCATTTTAGAAGTCTGTGCGTCTCACCTAAGGAATGAAACTCACCTTCTGCAAATGAGAGATGAGACTGTAGGTAGGAAGTGCTAACAGGAAGAATGATCCCTTTCCCAAAAATAAAGCTTTAAAAAGTACTTGGATCTTCACACTGATAATACAGTGAGTGCTGTGCACTGAGCTGGTATCAGCCTTACTTCAGCAGTCCTGGCTGCTACTGCCCCTGGGCAGCACAGTGTGTGAGCTGGTTTCACCTATGGTAGAGTCCCCTTAGAGCTGGTAGGGCTGTACTGTGGAGGAGTTGAGTAGAAAGAAGTGAATGAAGAAACTAAGTTTGAAATTCTTGCATTAATTAAAAAATTAATTTTGTGGTTATTGTTCTTACTGACCCTAGATTTGTGCTGTTTTCTAGTGTGCATGTATGCATCTGTGCAAAATGCAAGCTATTGTAGACAGACATCAACTTCTACAAACAAGTGTACATGTTTCCTGTGGCCTGAAGTACTTGATGGATAAAACTGTTACTGAGCTTCTTATAAAATAAAAAATGGTGGAGCCGTGAATCGCCTTTGCTTCAAAGGTGTCTGTGTGGCTGAGGTTTGTTAATAATGTCTGTGGTGTCCCTCACTTGACACCAGCAAAGTCAAAAGCCATCTCAAGAAAAAGACAACAAAGTCTCAAGTGGTCCCATGCAAATGTATGAGAAAAGATAGGCTTTCCTGTTTACCCACGAGCTGT
This sequence comes from Pseudopipra pipra, assembly GCF_036250125.1. Taxonomy (NCBI): domain Eukaryota; kingdom Metazoa; phylum Chordata; class Aves; order Passeriformes; family Pipridae; genus Pseudopipra; species Pseudopipra pipra. The sequence goes on along the minus strand of NC_087581.1, from coordinate 52,002,287 downwards.
CTTTTGGCTTGTATGGCATTAGTTAATGCCAATGGAAATGCTACACTGAATAATCTGAGGAAAAAAGGGAAAAAAACACAGATATGATTTACCATGGTGAGGAAGTCAGAAAGTTTCAGGCCATAACTTCCTAATGCTTTACAGTTTTCTAAATTTTTAGCTACCTAAAACCCATTTCCTAGGTGAACATAAAAAAGAAATTGACTGAAATGAGCGAGGAAGAGCTTCTCGTATGTACAGTTAGATAAGTCAGGTTGCTGTGCATGTAGGACTTGGAAATTTTGACAGGACACTTTTGACCATTTCCCACAGCTGTCACCCAAAGCAAAACTGTGGGACTGCAGAGAAAGAACCTTTCCCCTTTGCTTCCTTTCCTTCATCCCAAAGCAATGAGATGTACTTCTAGGTGAGAATGTTGTCTGAATCTCCGTACTTGTGTCCCATGGGCAGAGATGGCCAGTGGAAGATCACTCAAACTCTGCCATTGATTTACAGCCTGGCTCTTTATCTGTCCTCCTTCATTAACCTATGTGTAAGTGCGTGCAACTGATTAGATGTCTCCAGTACTAGATTTTCAAAAAATTGTACTGTAGTAGGAATGAATCCTTGTCCACCAGATCAATTTCGTAATTTAGCTGTGGGGGTAAGGAGTATGAGCAGGTCCATGAGCAGCCCTGGGAGCCAAACTGACAATTAACTTTCTTTCTGTCTTTTCCATCTTGTCCTGGATCTGTTTAATTTCTCTGAGAGCATATTTTTTTTGAGCTGGGACAGAAAATAAGAGAAAAATGAGGCTGGGTGGGATGGCTTGGGAATCCAGCCAGGCTTTGCATAAAATGGTAGTTCAGACATTCACCCAAAACATCAGAGGATCAGTCATAATCCATGAGTCAGTTTTAAAACAGCATCAATATAGGAGACAGCACTGAGCATTTTTGAAGACACAGGGTTGAATGTCAGCTTCAGAGAGACACGTACAGATCTGAGTTGCAGCAGAGCAGAGACAGGCATCAACTTAGGGCTAAGGATTTCCCAAGACACTTTAAAATTAGGTTACTTTATTTATTTTTTATCCCTCTTGACTTTTTTGAAAATCTAGTTCTGCTTGTAAAACATTCACAAGCAAAGAATTGTGGAAGATATATGTAACTGAGTACTTTGTAGCAGACAGCTTTTTTAATGAATGATCTATTTTTAATTTTTTTCTGTCTAGAAAGAGTGAAATTATTTTTCAACCTTGATATTGAGAGTGGGGTATGTAATTTATGTGTGACCCCTATGTGGAGGCAACAACTTTTTTTGATTTGCACAAGCAGACACAAATTGTTTGGCAGAAACAGTTTTTGAACAACTGACTAGATGAAACTTGGTCACTTTGATTTCGAAAGTTGTTCTGAAGATGCTGAGAGAATAAGGCAACAGAGGCTGTCGTTAGTAGTCCAGTCTCCTGTACTGATCACATAGTTAGGATGTCAGCTAGACTTAATATCCCTTTCTTGCACAAGGGTGGAAGCCCAAAGAGGATCTTTGCTCCATGGTGACCCTTGTTCCCTCCATCTCCTACATAAAGCCAAATACAACATTAAAGTTAGGCCATCCCTTGCCCTATATTCCTCAAACTCTTCTCTGTTCCTAAGCTGCCTACAACTGCAAACTTTGAAAAGAGCTAAAAACTCAAAATGACAAGGAGAGAAGGCAAGAAACCTGCAATACCTTGCAATAGTCCTGCCCACCACGAGAAATCTCTTTCAAATAAAGAGGAGTTGGTTGGGTACACAACCTGAAATGAAAACACCAACTCTTCTGTATTGTTCTTTGTTTCCTGACCTTTTATATCCATGGAGGGAAATAAATACTTCTACATGAGAGGGACTAAATTTTAGGCAATTACAGTCGGGTGAGTTGAGTCCCACATATTTTTTATAGCTAGATATTTCAATGAGCGATATTAAACACAGTCCCTGTCAAATAAAGATCAATTTTATAATGTCTTATGGTAGTACCTACACATATACCAAAAGACATGAAAAATTTTCAAAAGGTTGTGATATCACTTCATGTGTGACAGTAGCTGAAGAGAGAGAACAAGACCTAGGTTGCAGACAGCAGCTTTATCCTGTATTCCCAAATAGGCCTAAAAATCTTCTGCCAAACAACTGGACATATTAAGAATACTAATGAGAGATACTAGGCTGGGCTCAGTATACAAAGATTTGGCTCAGGAGAGATACTATACTCACTAGGATTCTTTATAGCTTCTTTTAGGTTTCTGGCTTGTGGTCAAAGGTTAATAAATATATACTCAATTGTGTTTTGCCACATGCACGTGCATTATGGAGGGAAAATCTGATGTTAACTATTTCCACACATCAAGTTACACAACAGTAGAAGGGTCAATTATGGCAAAACCAGGCAAAATTGTGGCCCTGTTGACAAGTGCGAACTCGCTTTGATGCAAGTTGGGTGTGATTTCCAAGTAAAATTTGTAAATTTCTTCACTGGACATTATGTTCTTTGTCTTAAGCATCTCAGGTCACAAATGCCTCAAATCAATATGGCCCCAAAAAGCATATGAAAAGGTAAGTGTTCAACCATTGTTGCTAAAACTATGGTTTTCTTACAAGAAAAGTTAGCCCTGACTAGAAAGTCTATTGTGTGATGCAATCACAAAGACCAATTGATCACTCCAACAGCCAGCACCACACAAGGAATTTAGAGTAAAATGCTCATCTCTAACCTGCACTGAGGTTCACCTCGTGGTTTGCAGTCACTATACACATCTGTTGATTCAACAAGGCTGACAGAGAAGTATGTGTCAAGGTGACCTTACCTGCTGCTTTGATTAATTGACTTTGTAATGTGCCTCTTTGAAGGGGGAAAAAAAGGGAACATATCATTAACCTCTTTTGGAAGAACTGTACCTCAATTAAGTATAATTATTTTTCTAGATTAAACCATTACAACCTTCTCCTATGCTAACAAATATTATCTTAGCTCAAATTTGATATCGGCAAAAAGATACTTAATGTATTTACCTAAAACAAGTTGTGCTAGGGCTTGTTTGTTTGTGCGCTGCATTCTGGAAATGTGCCTTCTCCATTAGAATAACCTACAAAAAAGGCCATACATTATGAAGTATTGAATTCTTGAGTACCCTGGCTTTGTAAGACAATAAATTACCACTAGCAAGTCACTGAATATTTACAAAGAGTTCTGAGCAATTCACAAATACTCAACTACTTTTTTCTAAATTTAGTTTTTAAAAAACTGAACAGACAAACAAAAAGACAACAACAAAATTTTAAGATGATGTATAAACTTAAGCTATGTGAATTGTCCAACTATATTTATATACATCCTAAGAACTGAGTGGTCTTGCTTTATTATTATCTATGTATCATTTTACCCAATCAGAACTTTAATGTTCCTTTCTTATTCTGAGTATAAGACCATGCTATTCACACTGGTTTCCAAGTATGACAGATTCCAGCCCAATCTGATACTGTAGTGACTATTTGTTTCCCAGTGGTGATCACTCCCTCATCTTATGGCTGCAAAGAGAAACACAGAGAGGGATCACAAGACTCTAATAATAATGTATGTTTTACATGTACCCATATTCTAGCACTGAAGGTAAAATATTGTGCTCTGCTTCCTTATTTTGTCATTTTGCTGGCAAATTTTAAAAATTAATTGGTGATCAGTATAATTTCTTGACCTTTTTTTTTTCAATGTCTTGCAAAGATAATTCGTGCAGATCACCCCATGCCAAAGAGCAGGTACATCAGATAAACAGTGATATTTGTAGACAACACATTGGTAAAGGATTGAAAATGCTATTCTTCAAAAATCCTGAGTACTTTCCTTATCACACACAATTTGGACTGTACTAATGCAATTGCTGGTGCGTGTGCTTTTTATATAGGCTCTTAGGACATTTAAATTTGCTAGAATATAGCTCTGCCAGGAGCTTCTCCCTACTGCTTTTCCACTACTCTTCAAAAGATTTTGGTGTTAGCCCTGGATGCCAAGCATGAGTTTCATTAAAAATCTGCAGATGTTTTCCATAGGCTGTATAGAACGGAATTTATGTTTTATAAATGAGTATACATTGTCTCTTACTTGAATATACACATGTACACTTCAAATGTACGTGAGCAATGACTAGATCCTTTCTCAAAAAAACAAAAAAGTAACACCCAAGCACATACCTTCTATAATGCTGAGAAATAAGACTTTGGCATTAGGGCTATCTCAGATCTGGCAGCTGTCATTTGTGCTGTAAACAAAGAGACAAGGGGGAATCTATAATATAAACACAGAGAAAACTCTCAGTTTTCATTTCAGTTTAATGATCCCACATGCTGAAAACAGGGATGCATCCTCTCTCAACCTGCAGACCAGGTAGCTAAAAAATTGGCAGCTGCCTGCAGAAAAGGCCCACCTTGCACTTAGTCCCAGGCATACAATGTTTTCATCACAGCCACGGTGATTAAAAGTCTGGGAAGGCTCACCTGTTTTTCATTGACCTAGACAAACACAACACAACACCTCTGCTGCAACTCAAGTCAGTTACTGCTTCAGCTTTCCCTGCACACAGAATTGGAGAATTGGTCAGGTTGAAAGGGACCATAGTGGGTCATCTGGTCCAATCTCCCTGTTCAAGCAGGGTCATCCTAGAGCACATGGCACAGGATTACATCCAGATGGTTCTTGAATATCTCCAGTGAGGGAGACTCCACAACCTCTTTGGGCAATCTGCCCCAGTGTATGGTTACTTGCCCAGTAAAAACTTATTCCTCATGTTTAGATGGAATTTCCTGTGCGTCACTTGCAGATGTCTGTTTCCTCTTGTTCTATTGGTTGGCTTCAGTGAGAAGAGCCTGCTCCATTCTCTTGGCACCCCTCCTTTTAGATATCTATACCCATTAATGAAGTCTCCTCTCAGTCACATCTTCTCAAGGCTGAACAGGCCCAGATCCCTCAGCTTTTTGTCATAAGAGAGATTCTCCAGACCCTTGACCAACTTAATAGTTCTCCGCTGGACCTGCTCCAGAGCTCCATGTCTCTCTTGTACTGTAGAGCCCAGAACTGCACACAGTACTCCAAATGTGGCCTCATAAGGGCTCAGTGAAGGGGCAGGATCTTCTCCTTTGACCTGATGACAATGCTCTTTCTAGTGCATCCCAGGATTCTGTTGGCCTTCTTGGTCACAAGTGCACACAGTTGGCTGATGGACAGCTTGTTGTCCATGAGTCCCCCCAGGTCCTTCTCCTCAGTGCTGCTTTCCAGTGGGTCAGCCACCAGCCTCTACTGGTGCATGAGGTTGAAGCTCCCCAAGTGCAGGACCCTCCATTTACCCTTATTAAATTTCAGAAGGTTCTACTCTCTCCATCATTCCAAAGTCCCTCTGAAAGGCCAGAAGAACTGGAAGCTGGGATATTGGCCACTCCTCCCAGCTTTGTGTCTTCAGAGAACTTGCTGAGGAGGCATCTGCCCCTTCATTCAAGTCACTAATGAACAAATTAAGCAACACTGGGCCCAGTACAGAACGCCAGGGGACACCACTAGACTCTCCAACTAGACTCTGTATCTTTGATCACAACTCTCTGGAATCTGCCACTCAGCTAGTTTTCCAGCCATCCCACTGTCCACTCATCCAGCTCACACTTCTTGAGTTTGCCTATGAGGATTTCAAGAGGGACAGTGTCAAAAGCCTTGCTGAAGTCAAAGTAGACAATATCCACTGCTATCACTTCATCCATCCAGGTTGTTGTTTCATCATAGAAGGGAATCAGGTTGGTCAAACACGATTTACATTTAGTGAACCCATGCTGACTGATCCTGATCACCTTCTTGTCCTTCATGTGGGTAGAGATGGCCTCCAGAATAAGATGCTTCATCCCCTTTCCAGGGATTGAGGTGAGGTTAACTGGCCTGTAGTTCTCTGGGTCCTCTTTCTTACCCTTTCTGAAGACTGGAGTGACATTTGTTTTCTTTCAGTCCTCAGGCACCTCTCCTGATCTCCATGACCTCTCAAAGGTGATCATGAGTAGCCTAGCTATAATGTCCACCAGCCCTCTCAGCACTCATGGATGCACCTCGTCAGGGTCCATGGACTTGCAGATGTCAAGTTTGTTTAGGTATTCTCTGATCCAATCCTCCTTCACTGAGGGAAAGTCTTCCTTCTGACATTCACATAGTCTGGTCTCCGTGGTCAGAGATACCTGAGGGCTCGCCTAATTGGTGAAGACTGATGCAAAGAAGGCATTCAATAACTGCCTCCTCTGCATTCTTTGTTACCAGGGTCCCCCTTCCATTTATTAATAGGTCAACATTATTCTTTTTTTTCCTTTTGTCATTTATGTATTTGAAAAAAGCCTTTTCTGTTATTCTTGACATCGATGACCAGATTTAAGTCTAGATGGGCCATATTTAATTCTAGCTCTCATTTCTGCTTATCCTGACTACCTCTCTATGTTCACTCTAAATGGCCTGACTTTGCTTTCATCTCCTGCGAACTTCTTGCTTATACTTGAGCAATGACAGGAGTTCTTTATCATCCACAGAAGATTCTTGTTCCCTTGGCCTTCCTTCTTTGTCAATGGGATACATTGTTCTTGAGCCTGAAGGAACTGAGCCTTGAGCATCCACCAACTCTCTTGGACTCCTCTTCCCCCAGCAGGGAAATAGGGGTCCCTGAACACATTATCTCACTGTACACTCACAAAAATAACTCCTCTACATGCGCCTGTGTCATGGGATATGGCTGAGTTTTGCCTTTCAGAAACCTCAGGATAAGGCTTCCCCATCACCCCAGCAAATTGTCATTTTGTGTTTACTGAAAAACAGGAAAAGGAACAAAATGAATTTCAAAACCCCTTTTGATACAAGAAGACAAAAAATTGTCTTTCTGTGTCCTGAAGACTGGTGTGAAATGTCGCAGCTAGAGAGCTTCTTTCCAGTAAGTTATTTTCAGTAAATTTGGTCTGTTAGTTGCACACGTACATATATAGATATATTGGATCTGTCTTTATATATGCTTTCTCCTCCTGAAAAGCATTCTGACTACTTAACAGGCATGTGGGATTCTGTATAAATTAAGCTGATTCTACGTGGTTCAAACTATAAAATATAAAATGACATCTCATTTTCAATAAACATATACAAAAACTATGTGGAACATGAAAGATCAGACTGGAAATTCCTTGTTATCATTTGTGAATATTTTATTTTTTCATTCCACAGTCCCATTTGTTTCAACTGGTCTGAGTAAGAGGTGTCACATACAACCATCATCTGGCCTTGTTTTAACATTGCTTCAAGTCCCCAGTCTTGCAATTTGAACTGTTGTAGTGAGTTAACCCTGGCTGGATACCAGGTACTCACTAAAGCTGCTCTCTCACTCTCCCTCTGCAACTGGGCAGAGGAGAGAAAAGAAAAAAAACCAGCTAAGGATTCATGAGTTGAGAGAACAGCTGGGAGAGGTCACTTACTGATTACCTTCACAAGCAAAACAAACTCAAAGTGGGGATAGTACTTAAATTTATTACTAACAGGATAAGAGCCAAAGAGTGAGGAAAAAACCAATCTTAAAAAACACCTTCCCCCACCCCTCCTTCCTTCCATGTTCTCCCTCCTCCCCCCCAGCGGTGCAGTGGGATGGGGAATGGGGGTTATGGTCAGTTGTTGTTTCTGCTGCTGTTCAGGGAGAGGAGTCCTTCCCCTGCTCCTGTGGGGTCCCTCCCATGGGAGACAGTCCTTGATGGATCTCTCCAGCGTGAGTCCATCCGTCGGGCAGCAGTTCTTCCCAAACTGCTGTCCTGTGGGTCACTTCTCCATGGGGTGCAGTCCTTCACCAATGAGCTGCACTGACGTGGGTCCCCCACAGGGACCACAGGTCCTACCCGGGAAAAACCTGCTCCAGCGTGGGCTTCCCTCTCCACGGGCTGCAGGTATCTGGCAGGACCCTGCTCCATCTTGGGCCTCCCATGGGGTCACAGCCTCCTTCATGCATCCACCTGCTCCAGCATGGGCTCCTCCAGGGGCTGCAGGTGGGTCTCTGCACCCCGTTGGTCCTCCATGGGCTGCAGGGGCACAGATGCTCCACCATGGTCTGCACCAAGGGCTGCAGGGGCCTCAGCTCTGGCACCTGGAGCACCTCCTGTCCCTCCTTCTGCACTGAACTTGGTGTCTACTCGGTTGTTCCCATGTTCTCACTCCACTCTTCCCTGGCTGGAATTCTTTCTGTGCCACAACGTTCTGTTCTTAAATATGTTATCACAGAGGTGTTACTATTACTCCTGACTGGCTCAGCCTTGGCCAGTGGCAGGAAGTCCATCCTGGAGCTGGCTGACATTGGCTCCACGGGACAGGGGAAGCTTCTAGCAGCTTCTAAGAGAAGTCACCCTGTAGCTACTCCCCCCCGCCCCCCCTACAAAAACCCAGCCACAGAAACCCACTACAACTGTGCAAAGACAGTCACATGCTTAACACTGGACTGCTTTTTTGGCTTGGGAAGACATTTCATGGATCAAAGACATGATAGTTAACTACCCAAACAAGAACACGACAAAGCTCCACTGGAACATTTAGTCTGGTCTTTGAGGTTACGTTAATTTTTACTTTGAAGATATGGGGTATTTCTCCACCAAAAAAGTGTAGTATTCTTTAAGTATTATCACAGCTTTAAGAAGATAGACAGCCATGACACATATGTTAGAGAATGGCAGTATTTAGTATATTTGAAACGGACTACAGCAGCAAAATGGCAATACCTAGGAAAAAAGATGATCCTTTCAGGATGCCCATGCTTGTTTTCCTTTGTCTTTGCTGTCTTACATTGGAGTTTCCAAATTTGCTTGTAAGTAACATGGGCATGAAAGCTTAATTAGCGACCCAAAACATTTAACAGACCATTACACTGGGTCACTATTTCTGTGATAGTAGAACAAAGATATTTACATATTTTAGAGAGCTTTACAGTGCCAGTCTGCTTTCACTGCTATCTATTTTAATATTACCTGTCAGAAATATGAGTACTCTCTACAGGGTACTTTTCATATACTTTTACTGGGCTCTGCCTGGCACATTTACTGTCTCTGCAGCATTTCAGCATTTCAGGGAAAGATGGTGGAGGACCCAGAAGAAAAACTGCTTTGGGGCTTCTGAGTATCTTAGCTCATAAATCAGCACAGGAGTACTACGTGCCTACAGCTGGTTGTCTGGGTTAGAGCAGGACTGGAAGGTCTCAGAGTGAACCCATGCACAATTGAATTCTTTCTGCAACTCCTTGACTTATAAAAGGTCACATGGCTGGCCAAAAATGTGCTAAGGTTGAATAAAATTTCATGTCAGGTGGTATGAATTCAGTCCATCGCCAGATTTTGGATGACCATTTTGATAACTACCAGGAGTTGCAGAATGCTTTGAAGGGCATCCCAACAGGATTTCTCCTTGCTGGATATACAAGGAACTGCAGAGACTAAATCAAAACAGGTACAACCTTCCTTGCCTGCTACCACTTCTGCTCACCTCCCACTCAGCAACAGTTTCATCCATGCATGTGTTCAGCACAGTCTTCCGTGGTTGTGGACTCAGAATGACTTGAATACAGCTATCAAAATCTCAGTCAAAGCATGGTTCCAATTAGATTTCTCTGTCATAGTGGAAGAAACATTCCTGGAAAGTTGCTCCATGCTGTGTTTTAACTACCAACAGCTAGTTGTTTTGAATGAAATTTCTCTTAAAGTTAAAAAAAATGTATATATTTCTAGTTAACGTCATGTTTTCACTTAAAAAAGATCTCTTGGAGCAAACGTGAAGACCACAAAGATTAGCCCAAAATGTAGAGGCATGAAAGTAAAGGTTAGAAAAGCTTGAATACTTAAAATGTAGGAGATTAAACTGGTACTCCTTCTTAGCCATGGTTATTTTCTGTACTGATCTATCTGTCTGAATGAAACAGAGGGATGCAGACACATTCTCAATCTTAAGTTGTTTTTGCAGTCAGTGAAGAGGATGACTTTAACGAAATAATTATTTGCATGATAATATTAATAGTGCCAGACAAATGGATACTACCGAGTACAAAATGCATGTGAAAAAAATAGGGGTCAGGATCGGGAACACTGTAATGTGAATATTCAGTTAACAGTAACAGAAAAGTTGTGGGGCATGGTTTATAAATGGAGGCTGCCTGGGGCCCAAAGTTCTCAATAGCAAAGCCAACAAGATATTAAAAACACCTCACACGACTTTATTTTTCAGCTCATTAGAAAATCCATGTTGAAAATATGTTTATCTCTTCTAAGAACAAAACCAAATGTATTCCATAATGCGTGTATTAAGAGGATGTATAACATTTACAGCTAGGAAAATGTGACTACATACAGTAAGCGCTGTAGAAAGGGAGGGAAGAAGAAGGCAAAGTCGTAAGAAGGAGAGATGTTTGAGACAAAGAATCTTGCTAACCAGATGTTTTTACATGGACCACAGCACCTCATGTCCCACTTGCTGGTTTCTCAAGCAAACCTGTTGCCAAGACAATTTTTTTCTTGGACTGTAAAATTCATAAGATGTGCTTGGCTTGCATCAGGAACACGGCAGTTCGTTCCCCACACAGACAGCTCTATCTAGCTAGGATGGATATAAACAGAAAGACTGCTTCCCCAATTATTTATACAAAGGCAGAGATAGCTGCATTCTGGAAGGCTAGTAGGAACTGGTAGTTGATTTTCTTTTGGGTCTTACTGTGTTTTTGACTTTCAGAGCTGTCAGACTCCACCGGAAACCATCTAGACCTTCATCCACAGGAAGGTAATCCACAAGATTACTACTCTGATTCACACAGTAGTTTCCCCCCCACCCCGAGATTATTGCTACTCTTTATTTAATGATAATGATGATAGTAGTAATAATGATAATAATAATAACAACTACTAATATTATAATAATAATAGTAACAACAACAACAACAACAACAACAACAATAAAGCATTTCTCTAAAGCATAATCTTTACTTGACAAAGAATTTCTCTTCCTTCCTGCCCCACCGGCTTCTGAGATTACTTGTACAAGCAAGCAGTACCCCACAGCTACCAGCACCAGCCTCATCAAACGCAAATGTTTGCACTGTAGGAAGAATATTCTTACATGTCCTGGAAATGCATTACACTTACGAGTTCCAGCAAACAGTAGCTTTTTCAAATCAATGTGCCTATTTTTATGAGTCAAGGAGAACTTATTCATAACTGTTTTCAAATTCAAGTCAACTGGCTTTTACACTATGTGACTCCTTCTTTCCCCTTTTCTCCCCACTTTTAGACCAAGGAGTGGAAATACTGAAACAGGATTAGCAAGGGGAATAAGAGGAAAACAATATTCCTAGTGCTCCACATGCCATAATCCCCATCCTGTCACTTGTTCATAAAATGCAGCCAAAATAGGAAATACATGAAATAAATTCCTAGCAGTTTACAGCAAAGCTACAGTGAAAGGAGAGAGAATAAAGCAAAATGCAGCCAGTGGAAAAAGAAGCAGTATTTTGTACAGGGAGAATACTGAGGATAAGCGATCACCCAGGACTGCAAACTGAACTTTGCAGGTAGTCTTACTCTATTTTAGAAACATTTTAACTACCTGTGGGGTTGGGTCTCAGTTTAGGCTCTGGGATTAGCATCCCACTTGTGCCAAGTACCATGGAATTTTAACGATACAAACAGCGTTTCTGCTGTCTACCAGATATCCGTTTATTTGTTGATTTAGAGACACATTTCACGTCTGAGTTCAGTGTTGCATCTGTACCAGCACCATACTGAGGTTATGGTTAACAAATCTAATGCTGAGAAAGGTGGTGTCTGTGAGTGATATACAGTCCTAGATACACACATAAATGAATGTATCCCCAGCTTAGGTAATGAAATATTAAAATATTACAATGAACACAAAGATGTGGTATCAAAGAGTCCAGTCCACTTCGCTGCTGTGGGGGTCTTCTGCATTTAAAATAAAGGAAAAATTTAACACATTATTTCAGATTTTGTTGTAAAGGTATGAGTATTTTTCCTTAGGACGTTGGGGTCTCTAGGACCTGATTATCTTAGCATCTGGTTTTGACAAATAGAATTATTATATTGAAATAAAACATCAGGCCATTTATTTTGTGTCCTCAAGGGGAGTTGGGTGTTTACCTCCATTTGGCAAAACCAAACAGTAACTTTTTGAGGTGACTACTTTAGCTACTCCTTTTCTTTATTGCAGGTTTTATGGAATATTTTTCCCTTCAAAATCTTCCTTTAGAGTTGCAGAGACCCACCAGCAGCACAAATGAAGGGAGTTGGGTAAGAAACTTCATGGTCACATAATGACCATCTAAAAATCTTCATCTAGTCTAGGACTCAAGGTGCTTTACCCAATTCTAAACCCTTGTGTAAGTGGTCTCTATGCTTTTAAGAAGGCTGATCAAGAAAGTTGTTCTTAGCCTTAAGATAAAGCACTGTGAGATGTATAGTAGATGCTCTGGGACAAAGTTTAAGGTCTTTCATTGACATTTGCTTTTGCAAAAAATTAAGTACCTGCCTATATAAAATCTAGTCACACAGTCCCAAAAGTTTGGCTGTATTTTTTTTTTTAAATCAAAACCAGACAATAACATGCATTGTGGTAATTTTTATTTCAACAGTATGAAATATTTTGGATATTAGCTGCTTCTTAAAATGACTATAAATTTCAACAAATAGCAGAAAAGACAGTATCTTCAAACAAAAGTGAAAAATAACATTTCACCACAACACCCAAATTTTCCCAGAGCATTTTATACAGTTTCTGAATCTTAGTTGCACTCTTTAGTGCAGTTTCTGGAGCTACAAAAATCTACTCTCTGTCACTTAATTTTGTCTCATAATGTCACAGGTTAAAGTAAATTTTTATTTGCTGAATTTTAATATTTGTGAAAACAGATAAATATTTTTGTTATAATTTAAAAGAGTCACTTAAAAAAATGCTATAAGCTGCTGGAGCACAGTCATATTTTGGTAAAATCTGGCTAGATAATATATTCTCTTTGTGAAACATTCAGCAGAGTGAATATTCATAGCTGAAGTTGTGTTCCATGAAATATAAAATTTATAATAGAAGTGAAATTATGTCCTTAACAGGCTATATGATGCAATTTTTTTAAAAGCAGACATATAATTCCCTTTTAAGTCAATTACTCTGTCACCTCTGGTGACCCTACTCTCCCCAAAATGTATCAGATGAATTTTTCATTATTATTTCCCAAATAAGAAAATAAAAATTATGAAAAATCAAAAGCAAAGCTTAAACGAGAAGATGTCAATCTTCTGTATAGTTAACCATACATTCAGGACAGCGTTCTTATTGGCATAGGGCCTGCTACTTTTGATGGTGCTTTTTTTAGTTAGTAAAGTCAGTAGCAGTAGAGCCTTGGAATTGGTAGCAAGAACACAACTGCACATTTGAATACTTAATTTTGTGGCTAAAAACAACTGCATCACATTTCCAGCAACAACAATTGGATTGATTTCAGCACTGCTTTACCAAGGAGGCATGCTTTTTATTTTCTTCTTGTATACACAATCAAAACCATTCCCACCAGAGAACTTTGCCCTGCATTCACTTCTGAAAGAGCAGGAGAGATGTCACTCAAAAGTAAAATTCCTGCCTTTCCTTGGGCCAAATACTGAAAGAAAAGTTGAGCAGAAAACCATTGGTTATAAGACTTCTAGCAAAAATTTGAATTAATTCACTAATTGCCAATACTTGCCCCAGCATGCAATTAATAAGGAGATCTCTGGTTGTGAGAAAGGTCTTTTTTCCTTCTTTGTGGAAAATATAGAAGTATTACCTTTGTTCTAGTTTTGGCCAGGACCTGAAGGTTATTCTAAACCACCTCACATCGTTACCAGGGGCAGGAACACTCTGGCTTTCGAGAAGAAGTGCGTGGCTTCCAGTCCAAAAAATGTGGTGGCATTGTTCCCCATTGTTCATTGTCTCAGGGTCCTTGGTGAGTATTTTTGTTTGTGAATCACCCTTTCTTTTGCACACTTCTCTTATTAATATTGTTGCTGTTACTGTTAGTTTCCTTATTTCAATACTGTTTTCAGTGAATTGTTCTTACCTCAGCCTTTGATCTTTACCTGTTGTGCCTCCAACTCTCAACTCCATCTCGCTGGAGTGGGAAGGGGGATGGGAATGGGGGAGTGATTGAACAGCATGTGGTTTGGGAGAGTCTCAGTGGGGACACTGAATTGGGTAGTACCATTCCTAAACCATGACAACCTGTTATTGGGCAAGTGATAAGGAATTGCATGCAGGGAGTAGAGGCAAGTTCTCTTCTTGCTCTAGAGGTTATCCACCAGTGCCTGTATTCTTGTTGAGTGATAATAAGATATCATAATGAAACAGTTGAAGATGTATGTCAGATGGTTCTCCAACAACATTAGAAAAAAAGCAGCTGATGCATGGGATATTGAAGGCAGATTAAGTTGTTAATGTATATTAGTATATTCTTAATTTCCTTTTAATTGAAAAAGACATATTGACTTTAATTAGAACCATTTCACAGGAACTGTCAATTAGCACATGTCAAACTAGTTAATTCAGAACAGAATTCTTTTAATTAGGATCTGCTTTCCTTTAACTGTGGGGCCAATGAAATCAGCCTTTCCTTATCAAGACTTTAAATGTCTCTAAGAAATACAATACAAATCTCTAAAAACTTATCTATTATTAGAAGCCCATATGGATAACATTACAAAGACAGCGCTGGCATTGTTCACGCAGCACAAATCAGAGTTTCCTTTATGACTGTTTGAAAAAAAAAGAAGGAAAAGATGGCTTTGAAGGAAGACTATTTTAAATACACAGATTTGTCCTACATTAAAAAGACTACAAAATTTGTGACATGGATGTTCACATTTAAACTATTCTTTAATGCTTCTGCTTAAGTAAATGGGCCTATTTGAATGTTTTGTGTGTTCTATCAGCCAAAGACACATAAAACATTGTCAAAGCATGCAGTATTATTCTTCCCTTAAATAAATTGCAATCAAAAGGAGAAAACACACTCAACTATTTTTTTGGGCAACATAAACCCAGCATTGTTAACTTTCATTACATGTGATGGCTAATCTAGTGGCTGCGAACACCAGTGAGCTAGTGTAACCTCAGTTATCAAGCAGCATAGAGTCCCTGTTTTGAATTTCATATATATTTTCTGAATATATATTGAGTTTGCTGGTGGATCTCTGCTCTTCACTGATGTACTGGTGTAAAGACTTTCTTCATGGTTTCTGGGCACTGTCATATGCAACGTCTGTAATGCTGGTCACATCCCTTCAGGAGTAAAAACAGCTGAGAAAAATACAGCAAAAAATATAAAATGAATGATTGCAAAATCTAGACTTAGTTTTATCATACAGGCTTTAGTCACTGTTTTACTGACCTCTATCAACACAGGATTACAGAGATTAGTGAAAGGAATACTTAAAAACTGAAGTGTGGATTCCAGAGAGGATTATCTGGTAAGATATTTCGTGTATCCTGATGGTTTGTTGAATATATTAGGAACCTGATTATTGGCCTGACTAACTCAACAATAAAAGAGGAATCCCAAAATGAAGTACAACCGGGGTTCATTAAAATTTAATGTGTCCTAGAGGTACACTTTACCTAGGATCCTATCCACACCATTTTTTCCCCCAGGGAACCTCCGGTATGTGGTGAGTTGTAGAGCTGTAAGAATGCCATGTGTTAAAATCTATGTTAAAGTTTCCACAAAACTTTGAAAAGTAGATGAACTTTAGCTGGATGATCTGCAAAACTGAAATATTGTGTCCCAGGCAGCTCAAGCAAGAGGCTGTGCAGACACATCAGTTTTCTGCCTAGTCTCCTGAGTGAAAGGTACCCCAAGTATAACTAACAGCTGTAGTTCTAGTTTTAAATGTGATTGTAAACAGGTAACATAAGACCCTGTTATTTATTCATTAATCCCATTGTGATCCATATTAAATCTCTGCTCATTTGTTATATCTGCTTATCTGCCTACCATAACTTAGAACCCTTTCAGCAAATCTAAGTCACTTTGGTACTGAATTGGATAATTCAACTTTTATAACACAGCAGAAACAATATTTTGAATTTTGTTCATATTGTTTGTTTCAAAATGGCAATTAACAACAAATCTTCTTTTAAAATCATATCTACAGTGGCTGTGTATATGAAGTATGGATATGTTTACTACAGGGGTTTCAAAGCCCTAAGTGACTGACTTTATGATCACATATTATCTGTTATACTGAACTTCAAATTGGAGAAATATTTGAATAATTTAAATTATATGAAAATTTAAGATTATGGTTAAATTTTTAAACTTTACAATATCCCAGCCAGGTGGGTGATTATTGATGTAGTCCATACATAACAGCAGGGAAAATGAAGAAACAGTTTTATGGAGGAAAAGTGACATACCCAGCCCTTACACCAAGTCAGTTAAAAAGTGAATTAAAAGCAGAAGGTCTCAATCCCCTGAAGTTGCATGATCCTCCCTGCAAATACACCAGTACACCTCTCAGCATAGCCCACTATGTACCCTGCTCTCAAAGCAGTGTATTCTTTTTTTTTGTAGTTAATACTAAGGCGATTCATTGCTTAGCAGCAGCACTAATATTTACACACTTATGGATCTCATGATTTAGTAACAAGCTTTGAATTCAATTAAACCTGACAGTTTCTGATAGCAAGAAGTCGTTACAGAACTTCAAAAGCACTTGAACTGCAGCAAGATCTTTACAATTATCTATATAATATCTTTCAGCCTTTGTTGGCTCCTTGATCTTCTGTGGCAGCCTGAACTTCTCTGTCAACTTTGGTCTGTGAGAAGTTGAACCTTAAAGCATGCTATTAAAAAAGTATGAAAATGCTGCAGTATACAATAGATTTCACCCAGTCTGACATTCTTTTGAGGATAAGTGCTTAATAAAAATTGCCCATGTGAATCATGTACTGTTCATGTATTGTTCATGAATCAAACCAAGAGCCATTTAAAAACTACTAGCATTATGGAAACGTAATAGCTTTTTAAGAGATTATTTAAATGACTATAGCTCTGATTTCAAATCATTTTATCTAAACAGCTATGGCAGAACTATCCCTGAAAGGGAGAAACTTTCTGATTAAACTCTTTTGTTGTTGGATTTAAGAAATATTTTAGAAGAGAGAATTTCTCAATTATGTATTCATCTTTCAGAGCATGGGCATAGAAGGTGTAACAATACTATCAAACCCAGCTGAAAGCACTAAGGGTTTGGAGGATTCATTCTGTTCTTACAATCACAGTGAAGAAAGCCTTTAAATATGTCCAGAGCAGAACAGACTGTTTGTTCAGACTGACCAGTGTGTAAATCATTTCGTCAGAAGCCCACGGTTTCCTTAGCTTGGCCTGCCTGGCTCTTCTGTAGCATGATGTGAAAGTGCTTGAGCAGTGCATCTGTGCAGTTTTGCAGCCAGATTATCAACCCCTCCAATTCCTTGGTTTTTGCATAGTTGGTCAAATGCATCCTAGTGAAACTGAAACTCACAGATACCCCAATCTGCTCATGTGTTAAAGGTTCTTTGGCCTGATGTTGCCAGTGGCTGAACTCTCTGTTCCTCCTGTTCCACGGAGGGCTTTTAGCTGTGAAGGTTGTGCTCACGTTAAACCATTGCAGTAATTGGTTTGCAACACTTAAAGATGGAGCTCACTCCCGTTAAACTGGGAGAGTTCCTTAGTCTAAGTCTTCTAGACTGATGCCTTTCATTTACTGTTGTTGTTTTGAATCACAGACCAGATTTTTTCAAAACTCACGGTCTTTGGCACAACTCTGTGTTCCACTGCCTATTTTCAGCGTAACCTATGCATCTTTGTGTTAATGTTGAAAGCTACATAGTGGAAAAATAGTCCTAAGTCACCTAATAGATGCCTAAATATTTGCAATGTGGTTTAGTAGCTCTAAACAAGGAGAGTGAGCTGGCTGTCTTGTCATCTTGAAGAAGGGACCTGTGGACCATCAGCAGTTTACTGATCAGAGATGAGGAGTTACTGCTTTTGCTCCTGCTGTGCCTGTGGGCATATTCTTCTAGGTCACATCGCCTCACACTACAGTAGTGTTAACTGCTCCTTTATTAAACAATTCTCTGAGCATAACTAAAGCATTTGGGTTGTTAACATACATAATAAGCTATATTTAAGAATGTTTCAAATCAGCACATTGTACTCTGCAGTGAAGTCATAAAAATATGCTAACATGAACACATCTAATGAGGAAAATGTTGCATGCAGATGTCTGTTTGCCTATTATCCCATAAAGTGACTGTGTATTTTTATTTATATAAGTAATGTTAGACACAAATATGTTACAAAAAAATTCATTTAGGAAATGTATAAACACAATGACTCTAATATAAGAAAATGTTTTAAAACACATTTTTAGTGTTTAAAAAAATGAAAAGAAGTTTGAAGAAATTGTTCCAAAGTATGTTTTTTTCTCCTTCATGATGAGAAAGAAATATAGGTTCTCAGATGGCCTATTATTTGTGATGTGGTACTGAAGTAAAATTTGTTCCTCACATCATCTATCCTCTACATGATGCAAAGGAGTATAATTTTTAATTTTTTTTTTATTTGAAGGCTCTCAATGGGCACACTGTCCACCAATTTAATGTTGTTGCAACGCATGGATAGCAAAGTCACATATCCTTATGTTAATGCAAAGGACATAGGGAAGGAAAATTTTTGTTGTTGCTGTTGTCATTTAAAATTTTCATAGTGTCTGTGCACATTGGGTACCATTTAAGTTTTACTGCATTGCGCTGATAGCAATGTCACATATCATTAAATTAACAGCAAACTAGGAAAAAAGGAAAAGCAGATTTTTCCCACCTCTGCTGTTACCACTGTTTCAAATTTTTTGTAGTGTGTGAATATAATTTCAGGACAGTGGTGTAAATATTGAAAAATCTTATCTCCAATGTAAAAAGGATACAACAGTATATGTGTTTGCATTGCTCCATGTGAGAGTGGGTGGAAAATATAAGGTTACTCACATTTCTTATCAGTGGGATAAAAGTTTGTTCAATGTCTAGAAGTGGTTAATGTGGAAACAGTAATTTTCCAGAAAACCTGGAATAATACAAGAATATAATTTCCCTAAATCAGTATATGTTATTACAATGCTTATCTTATGCATCCCAAAGCAACTTCTGAGTAGAGAATATGACTCTGTCTTTGGGACACATACGGTTAATCTGTAGTTGTCGTGGACTCACTCCTCATCGCTTACTTTTCCAGGTCAGCACAAACAGCAGACAGGAGTACAGCCCTTGGGTTACTTTGAGAAATTTGTGTGGTGAATCTGTTGCAAACAATTGTCTCAGTTTTGGAGAGCAAAAGGGTCAGATTGTTTTATTTTATAATTCATTATTAATAATTTGCGTATCATGCCAACACTGCTTCTTTGTCCTTGACCTTTGGAACAACTCTGTTGCGGTCCTGTAAATCAACTTCCATTTTTAAGGAGACACCCTTGGACAGACAGAAATAGGCCTACCAACAGGAGATGACAAACTCCACTATGGTCCTTCTTGGCCTAAGCTTGGGTAGTTGAGGAGCAGCTGAGCACTCTGGGTTTGTTTAGTTTGGAGAAAAGGAGGTTGTGAGGTGAGCTCATTGCTGTCTACAGCTTCCTGAGGAGGAGAGGTGGAGAGGGAGATCCTGGGGTCCAACAACAGGACTTGTGGGAATGGTTTAAACCTGTGTCAGGGAAGGTTTAGGCTTGTCATTTGGAAGCATTTCTTTATTGAAAGGGTGATTTCAAATACTGAAACACAAACCTGTCAGCATTTAAGAGTCATTTAGACAAATGCCAGTTTTGGTCAGATGCGAAGTGGTGAGGCAGGTGGATTAGATAAGTATTGTAGGTCTCTTCCAACTGAAATATTTTCTATTCTATTCTATTCTATTCTATTCTATTCTATTCTATTCTATTCTATTCTATTCTATTCTATTCTATTCTATTCTGACATAGCTCATACTTGAATTAATGGCTCAAGGTAAGAAGTCTACGTCTAATGGACATTCCAAATGCTTTGTATTGCTCTTGCACTCCTGTAGTGTCCCACCAGATGCTCCTAGTGAAGATTGGGCCACTGAGGACAGTCTCAGACAACATATCCAGCAACTGTAATGTCCCTTTTTTTTGCTGCACAACATTTCAAATATGAAGCTTTTCGGAGCATGTGGCTTGACCTCTGCATGGACAGACACAAAGCTGTTCCAAGTTTGTCCATGGGCCTTTGGAGAGTCTGTTACTTGAAGGAGGATATAATATTTTCCAGGCTCTTCCACTCTTGATAAGGAGTAGGACAAGGAAGGAACTAGACTGAGCTTTGTGGTGTACATGAACAAACATGAATCTGGAAGGACAGGATGTCCTTGGCCAACATGTGTTTGATGAAAGCTGTATGACATTAAACAATGACAGATACTTGTAATAGATTTTGTGGTGTTACAATAGGCTACATCTCAATAAGCCACCTGAACCCACACAGCTAACATGGTTTTTTACATGCATTTTTAATACATTTCCTTGTGTGGGGCTTGGAAAAGTCTCTTCCTCACTTTTTGCCACAGGCCACTCATGTGCAACAGTAGGAGCACTCCAGCTTCAAAACATCACATACTATGAGATAGAAAATCATAAAAGAAGCTAGCCAGGGGAATCCCATGAGTCTTTTATTCACACTGAATTTGAGGTGTCAGCTCCTGTAGTGCTGCTGCTGTGCCTTGGATGATGTCTATGAAACAGACACCTTTACCCACGTAACACAAGGACAGTAGAGACAGCTTGCTTTGGAAGAGTCAGTTACAGTGTTGGGCACAACCTTTGGTGGTGCTGGTGTCCTTTTCTTCCTGTACCGTGAGTGAGACAGAACAAGTATGAAATATTTTGTAGCAGGGGTTAGAGGAAGCAGGATAATGTGGATAATGGAAGAAGTGCTCGATGGGAATAGGCTGCTGTGTTCTTCATCTGGAGAGAAAATCCAGAACCACCCTTTCCTCAGAAGATGCAGGAAGAACAGTGGAGTATGTGTTTGGGGGTTTGTAGAAGACAAATTTTAGCTTTTTTCCCAGGGGTCTACAGATGTTTTTATTTGTGTTTTTTATTTTCCTCTTGGATGTACTGGACCTCTTTTTTTTATACTGGCACCTCTCAGAACATTTTTAAGTTATAAAAAAGATACTTATCTCAGGGGTCCACAAATGAACTATGATTTTTTTCCCCCTTCATAGGTGTTTATTAAGCTCAGTGGGACTAATTCTGTATTTACTCTGCACCCTGTGTAGTCCTTTATACAGGTGCCAAATGGGTATGAAATGCTGGCTAAAACTACAGGCATATCTTTGACTGATTGAACTTGAGGTCTAGGATCACAGATCAGAAATCTGAGTCCAAATCTTGCATCCTAGTGTAGGCTGAGCCTCTCCAGATGGCAGTGATACTGCAAGTATTAATAAGCCACTTTTTCTCCCACTATTTTCTCTGTAACAAAATGCTGACAAGCATTTTGCGTAGCCCTTTAAATTAGGAGAGATCATATACTGATACATACATATATAGGTATATATGCAATTTCTCACTCTTTAAGTCTAGGAGACTGTATATGTTTATCGTTTCTTGTACATATATATATATATATGAAGCACTTTAAAATGATGGGCTTTTAGAAAAAAAAATCAGTCTGGAGTACTGTTATAGAACATGAACTTAATTTTTTTGGAAACTGCTATCTAAAAGCAGTTTGGTTTGCCATGGAAGAAGAGGCAGGAGAAATGCTGTGTTGTAAGCAGCTTAAAGCTCCATGTGTGCTGAACCTTGAGAACCAGGTGAAGGTTGTTTGCAAACAGTCTAACTCTTTGTCCAAGAGGAATGGCAATACACCATCTTATGCACCATTTTCCAGCAGTGACAGTTTACTTCTTTAAATGGACATATGTCCTGGGAAATTTTGACAGACAAGAGATGTACAAGTATTTGGATCTTGAGGACTGGCTGATACGCCCAGAGGGCCACAGCTGAAACATGAGTTTCATATTTTTAAGGTCCAATAGACATCTGGGTGGGGCTGCAAGTTGTTTGGGGTTGGAATGTGGGATGAGCTACCATGTCAGCATAGCCATTGCTCATTATAAACCCGTTGACATAGAGATGACCAAAGTCAGCTTTGGTAATGTCCAACCCACACTGCAGCGGCTGTGGAATGGGAGGAACAATACTGAACTGGACTCAGTATAAAATGTATTTGAATAAAATTTTTCATATGGTTTGATTTCTAAAGCACATTTCATCAGTCTATTTCCTGGTTTTTGGTTTTTCTTTGGTGACATTCACCACAAACATTGGCATGAGACTAACTTAGAATGGCAAATAATAGCAGAAAAAATGGGCTTTTCTCAATATGTTCAGTACCCTGCCAAAATCCCTTTGCAGTCCACCTGTCCACCTGAGGACTTGCTTATTAGAGAAACCAGGGTTAAATAATCAACTGTGGACTTTATCTGCTACTCATATGCTAAAAAAATTCCCCCAAAACCCCACAAGACAAGAAAACAATTTCAAAATTATAATAAAACTTATATTCATAATAGAAGTTACTGATTATTTTCTGTGATAAAATTCATTCATGTAAATCTCTGGAATAACTGTAATGGATGGTGATAGATACTGGTACTCAAATAAATTTGGGTTTTCTTTTAGAAAGTTATCTTTGGGTCCTTCAGTTTAGCAACTCTTTTGATGTGGTATTGACCCACACTTCTCTTTTCAGAGACTCTTCAATTGAAGACCTCTCCTGTTGTGAACTTCTTAAATACTAATTTCTTGCACAATCCACAGAGTAAAAAAAATTCCTGCTTCTTCTAGTTTAATCATTTATGTGCCTAGTATTTGAGACACAGAGAACCTGGTTTCATAACTTTTGGAAAGTAAAAATTAAAAAAAAACCCAAGGAAACACTGAGTTATAGTAATGAAGAACTGGTTTGCCCCTTTCTTTACAAATAGGAACAATGGAGTACTGATAGCTTATAAACATTATCATGGTCAGGCAAAGCCAATTTAGCACAAAGTTGAATGATAACTGTCTTCTTAGTAACAGCTGGAATACACAAAATTTTCTGGATGCTATATTTACCACAGTCTAACACTTATTAATCCCTCACTCAGGCAACACTACATTGAAAGGAAATTTCTCTGAATTGAAGAAATAAGAATTTGACCACATTTAGAAAGTTAATTTTTGCACTTTGTGAACTCATACACTGATTAAAAAAGAAGCAATTATAATTTTCCAGCAAATTAACTCTAAGTTTATTAAAACCATTCTTTCTGATAATCTATATTGTCAAGTTATGGTTAATACTTATTATGAGATTAAGCCACCAAAATATAACTAGTCTAAGAAAATATCTTCAAATTTCAATCATAAAAGAACTGTATTAAAGCAAATATTCAGATTAATTGGATATGGGATCATTTAATGTCTAACAGCAAAGAAGAAACCTCAGACTAAATCTATCAGTTCTGGGAGAAATTTTGACGTCATCGCCTACTCTTTGCAACCACTTCCCCAAGTGTTTATACATGTTAGTGCTGACTAAAAATGACTTACTAACTTCAAGACTTCATCTAATTAAGTTTTTTGCTGACTGTTTGACCAGCTTATGTAAATACTTTAAACTAATGTATCATCTGTAACTACCTTGCGAGATGGGGCTATAGGCTAGTTAAAAGCCTGTGTGTCTTGATTATAAAATGATCGGAATCATTCGAACTTATTTCAACATTTCTGTAAAAATGAATGTATCAAAGTACACTAAAGCATCTCGATTTTTATACACAAATGTTAAGATCATAAATATATAATAATTAACCAGTAATTTTGAAATAGGTAGTTTTACGCTATCTTTTATTAGATTTAATCAGCAAAATAGGAAGGAATAAATGAAGAGGATGCTAGCATGTCCTACAGAAGACATGTAAATGTTTTGTGAAATACAGAGAAAGCATGCTGGTGCTTGTTTGAAAGCAACTTTCAATGTGAAAACACCATGAACATGTTTGGTCTGTCACAAGGGGTAGCAGAATATGATTTGATGCAAATAAAAAGAAAAGGTTATTGGAATGGACCAGAAATAAAAAAAAAGTCTTGGAGAAGGGTTATCTTTCCAGACATCTAGTACAAAAAGTGCAAATATTGGAAACATTCATATTTCCTTTCGTTGATGAACATCAGAGTAATTAAAATGGTGGTTTATAGTCTGCTGAGGGTTTGTAATTTTCCTGGAATACCAAAGGAGTGGAAAGAAAATTATTTGGGAAGAAAATCGTTGGTTTCTTGTCCTATGATGATTATATTCATAATAAGAACTGATGTCCTGTTGTGCCATCAAGTGACTTTGTGTGTTACCCTACAACCTTCTACCTGTCTCAAGAATGTGCTCCGGAGATTGGTCCAGCAGGAGAAAAGTGCTCACTGAACCAAATACTTCTCTCATGTTCTCAAAACATGGACATCAGAGAGTTTATCAAAGGACACTGCATCCAGACATGGGGTACTCCTTCCAGCAGAACAAGACAATAAAGAAAGACCTGCAGGTTTCCAGGGAGTTGTCTCATGTTCACATATGGCGCTGCAACTTGTGATCTGCAGGTGGAAGTTACTTTGCATTAATAATTGATGCTGCAATATGTCCTACTCTGTTTTAGTGACACATACCATCACTTAAAGAACTGCTGCCAGCAGCTTAAGAGCCATTGGTTTTGGTTAGCAGCAAACAGGCTAAGATCTGTCTCTATATTTTTTTAGAAACACTTGCTGTCATGATCACCATGGAATAGCAATTCCTTTCTGTAAATTCAATTTGTTCGTAACCTTTTGACATAGGTCATAAATAACCTTCATATATTTCACACACATGGACACATGTAATAAATTACATGTACAATATATATATATTTACTTTACAAAAATACAAACTAAATGTAAAGTGCCATATGAACCACTCATCTATTAGCAAAGGCTTAATTTCCTTTTCCATTTGAAATCCAGATTGAATGCTTAGCTGCTCCATTTGCAATGCCACTGTAGTGGTTGCAGGTATAAAGTAGTAGCAAGGAAAATGTTAATCAGTTGGCAGTGAGGCTGTTTCTCCAAAAGTTACACAGGAGAAAAAAGAAAGGAGAGGCTGTGATTTGGCTCATGGAAAAATTTGTATAATTTTCTGGAGGAGATTATGAGGTATGTAAATGAAAACATATTAAAAAAGAAGCAATTTTATTTTTGAAAATTATTCTTGGTGAATTTTTTTAATATGTTTAATTTGCACACATGATTAGCATGATGATAATAGCAAAAATGTTGAGAATATGTTAGAATTCCAAAGTGTTAAATTAGGAAAATCAGAAAATACTTATTGGAGAAAATAATTTTTCCTTAGCTTTTGATATGGTTCGAAGCTGGCTCCCTGCAAGTCTCCAAGCCTTACCACCTTATCTGGTGTTTCCGCCTTGTTTACGTAAAAATCATAGGGAATACTGGGTAAATCTAGACCCTTCCTTGGTTACAAACTGGTCACCAAGGAAGGCCCAGACCAAACTACCACAGCTTTATACCTAAACCCCAGGTGTCCTACAGGAAATAAAAACAGAATAACAGTTTGACTACTAAGTTTTTGGTTTTTTTTACAAATTCCTCTTTGTGCTTTGTGCTTCGAAAATTTAAAAAGATATCCTGTCTGGATGCTTTATTTTTAAAGTAATATAATTAAAAATGTTGGTGACATTTAGGGTAGAAAAATAACTGAAAGTGGTATATGTAAGACATTTGTTACATGTTTCAATGTTATCAGAACTTCCTGCCGAAGATTCAGGGAAAGAAAAAAGCAGATTGAATTTACAGAGTGTTTAATTTTGATTTTTGTTCCAATTAATAAAAAAATATTTTTACCTGCCAAATGCAATTATATTGATTTGCATTTTCAAAGGGAGAAAAAAAATTAGTTACAAAATAGGAATTAGAGAACCATTTCCCCTGCTGGAAAAGTCCATTTTCTTTTTTAATCGTTATGAAGCGTGCAACTTCTTCTATGAGAAACTGTCAGTTTTTCCTATTGCCACGAAATAACACAGGACCAAACAATAGATAGATTGAACAGCCACACAAGAAAAAGATGAGTATATTCTTGTATACATTTAGGTGACCATGATCGTGACCTTAGAAAGAGCAAAATGGGCAGAAAACCTCCTCCTTCCCAGACATGAAGTAAGAAAACCTAATGGATAAAAGGACATTGCAAACTCAAACACATCCATCTGAAACAATGACCAAACCCATTAATCTTTTTCCATTAAAAGAGACCAAATTCCCAGTGACACACACAGCACCAGAGCAGACACTGCTGCAGTTTTGGTGCTACCTGCAGTAAGCAAGTTGCCACCACTGAGTACTGAAAGCCTGAGGAGGAATCTGATCTGCAAGTTACGTTGTGAGTTGCTTGGACCGGCTGAAGTTGAGAAGGAAAACTCTTTAAAACTGTTAATCGAAAGAGTGGCATTTTGCAAATGCCTGTTTAATTGAGAAGTATGCTTTTAGAGAGTGACACACCCTTTTGCAGCATAAACTAATTATCACTAGGTCATGACAAGTAGAGGAAACAATACTAGCACAAGGTATTCCCTTAATTAAATAATAAAATATAGAATCATAGAATAGTTTGTGTAGGAAGGGACCTTTAAAGTTCATCTAATCTGACCCCAATCCAGTGGGGTCAGATTAGGGACATCCTCAACTACATCAGATTGCTCAGAGCCCAATTTAACCTGGTCTTAAATGTTTCCAGGGATGGGTTGGGCAACTATCACTTCTCTGGGCAACCCGGTCCAGTGTTCTCACTACTCTCATCTTAAAACCTTTCTCCCTCATATCTCGTCTGAATCTACTCTCTTTCAGTTTAAAGTCACTACCCTTGTCCTATGATTCCCTACCCTCTACAAAAGTCCCTCATCAGCTCTCTTGTTGCCCCTTTAGGTGCCCTAAGGTCTCCCTGGAGCCCCCTCTTATCCAGGCTGAGCAAACCCCGACTCTTTCAACCTGCCTTCATAGGAGAGGTGTCCCAGAGCTGGATGCAGCACTCCAGGTGATCTTTCACTAGAGCACAGTAGAGGGGCAGAATCCCCTCCCTTGGCCTGCTGGCCACAAGGTTTTGGATACAGCCCACAACACGGTGGGCTTTCTGGGCTGTGAGTGCACACTGCTGTGGGATGTGCAACCTTTCATCCACCAGTATCCACAAGTCCTTCTACTAAGCCGACCTCTCAGTCCACTTATCTCCCAGCCTGTATTGATGCTGGGGGTTGCCCCAGCCCAGTTGCAGGACCTTGCACTTGACCTTGTTAACCAGATGAAATTCCCATGGGCCCACTTCTTCAGCTTGTCCAGGTCTCTCTGGATGGCATCCTGTCCTTCAGGCCTGTCAAGCACTCCACACAGATATATGCCATCAAAATATGAGTGCAAATAGTGAAATAGGAAATAAATACAAAGTCAATAGACTTGAAACTTTTACATGACTCTCCACAGATATAATTATGGTTATTTGATCTCATTTGGTTCTACCTTTCAACAGAACTTTGAGTTTATAGCCAAATGAAGGAAGGCCATTCATGTGGAGTAAGCCGGACATAACTCCTGTGCCCACATGTTTCCTTAAAACAGTTGGAAACAATTCTCCTTCAGCTTTATTTGTTTTCATAAGCGTTTAGAAAAGTATAAAACAAGAGCAGGGTCTCAAGAACTCAAAGAAATTTTGGAGTTGATACTCTATCAGGTAAAGGAAATAGATGACACTGACAGATCAGGAGCAGTTAAGAATGAAAGATCAAAGAATCTACGAGAACAGATACAATATTATTAAATTAATTACCAGTGCAAATGATACATGTGTAGACAATATCATGTGCTAAAGAGAGGGGAGAGATGGATTGAATGTCAGATTTCCCTGTTCTTTCATTTCTTCCTTTCTCCACTTCATTAATCCCCATGTCAAAGGAGTGCTATTTCTGTCCATATATTTCACTGGACTTTTATCAAGCTAATGGGGATTCTGCAAATTAATCTGGGATGCTGCAGCATATGTTTTCAAATAAAATTTCCAGACATATCTCTCTATTTTCTTTTTCATATTTTCTGGTAATTTTGATTAAAGATTTAAAATCAAGACCAGTTTCCACACCACAGTGTCTGAAATACTGCTGTCGTTTTCCACTATAAGGTAGATACATCAAGATAAATATTTCAATGACATAGGCAATATTTTTTTTTCTCAACTATTACTGTTAAAAGCCCTCAAATATTTATAGGTTTTTGTTACATCTCATTGTCAACACTTACCAATACTCAGATTTTCCAGTAAATCAGCTATCTCAGGCTTTTAATATATTTTTTTTTAAATTCTATTCCAGGTCATTTTTCACAGGAAATAAAAATATGTCCTTAACAGGCTGATGTGTGTCATGAAAACAGTGAAGCAATTTGAGAGATTCAGTAATACCAAATTACCAGGACGGAATGATCTCCCTCCAAAATTCTGAAACTAGAAATATATTAAGTACAGTATTCATAGGTGGAAATATACTTTGCCTCTTTAAGATAGTAATAATAACATACAACAACCTCCCCATCATAGATTGAAAGGCACTAGCACTATTAACTTCAGGGGTTTGAGTTTCTTTTAAAAAATGGTGGGAAAATCCAAACTCATGCTGGGAAAACTGTTGAGCTCTCCTAAATAAGACAACACTGCAGGACTTGGAGAAGTATAACCTGAAAGGACTAAAATAATGCCTCTTCTGCAAAAAGAAATTGAATTAGGGCAAAAGAGGCAAAAGTGAGCAAGGAATAAAAAAACCTGGACTTTCCAGTGTCTTATGGTAAGGATAATTTAAAGAAAGTGTTTAAGGAAATAAATTGCTGTGTAAGAAGGCATGAACTCCTTACCTTGGACTAAACCAGGTATTATTTATTATTTTTAGTGCATCAATCCTCTCCCCAGCACGAAGGTAAATTAAAATTGTACTAATACATAGTTAGGATAGATGATCACCTCTGCTGTATTTGTCTGCCATGTCCATACATACTGACTTCAGATGGAAAAGGTAAGAACTGGCTATTGTCAATAAGTTGCTCTGAGGGTCTCTAAAACGGATATGGCCAGTGGGAGGCTGTTGGGTTAACTGAGATATCTGCTGAGTCCTACTGCCTCTGCCAGCTCCTTGCAGGGTCCCACACTACACAGCAACCTGTCTGTCTGTCCATGCCCAAGTTGATGCTCTGCCTGCTCCTGAAATCAAGCTTGACTTTCCAAATTTGTCCTGTGGGAGAATGCTACAGAGCCTGCAAGGATCTTGTAGCGCCAGTGGAGCCTCATGCAAGATCTGGTTGTAAGCTAGCTTGTGTTCAGCCAATACCATATTTAAAAGAATAGCAATAATTCAACCAGCAATTAAGCAAGGATGTGGGTTTTTTGGTGCTCTAAACCTGTAAATAATATAGGAATCAATGTCACATTGTCATACTAAACATAACTTGTTGGGTGTAGGACCACATCCAGGTTTGTTCACCTCACTTTGAGAAGGACACTCGGGGTCACTTGGGTGACACACTTTGGTCATTGGTTTATTTAGTGTGTCAGATTGCAAAGCAAGCAGTTAGACCTCAGTCTAAGACTGACTTACCTTGGATTTAGCCAAAATCTGTAGAAGAGAAGATTAGTTGAGTGGAGATAGGCAAACAACAAAGAGCATCTCTTCTGCTTTACATAGACCCACAGACCAAAAGCAGAAGGGCATATTGATGGAAAAAATAAGGTCAATTCCTTTATCTGGCTTGAAATCAAAATAGAATCCAGCACCATTCGGTCAAATATTTTGACCAAATTTTTAAACAAGGTTGGATTAGTGCATTGTTATTATTCACTGTAGCAAGTCATATAAACAGATAAACACATAACTCCTTAAGCTGAATGCTCTTTTCCAGCTTTGAAATTATACAACTGAGTGCAATGTTTGGCTATCTAAAAGTAATCAAATGTACTGCTTCATGCTGTACAGTAACCTTTCTGCCCGAAGAGGTCAGGAAGGATATATTTTCCCATGGTAATGGATAACCACGGTTTTATTTTTTCAGCATCTGACATGTTTTTGAGGTATTTGCTCATTAATGCTGAAGACAGAACATACCACTGTCTAAATCTTTGTGACAGAGGTGCTAGTACTCCAGTTAGGAGAAAACATTTAACAGCCCAGAAAGATGGAATTGTTCCCCTTGCTTCTCATCGATTTGGCTAAATCATTCCTTTGTTGTCCTCCAAATTTTGGTCTACTTCCTTATTTTTTCAGTCAATTGAATGTAATTTTTTAACACATCTGGTAATCTTTATGCCCAGGCTTTTTTCCTGCACATAGGTAAAAAGGTTGTCAAGTACACCTCTGCCTAATGGGAAAGCACAGGCTTTCTGACAAGCAAGAACAACAAATTTTTAAAAAAGTCACTATCCTGTCAAATAATGCATACCAAGGATCTGGAATGCAAAGCAGACTTAACAGCATTCACATTTTGAGCAGATTTTGCTTGAATGTAACACCTTCTCCCTCTAAAGTTTTGAGTGTGGTATCTTAAAGAAGATCACACAAATTACTTATCCCAGGAACAAAGGTTCCTTTTTGAAAGCTGTCATCTTGCTGGCAGATATGATGAGCATTTACTTTAGGCTTGTAAAACATATTAATCAAACTTGTTCCTATAGCTTCAGTCCAAGAAGAGTTACTGGTTTTTAATGGAAATGTTTTACATAATTGAGGAGCTCTGAACATGTGTACACCTTGAATGCAAACCATTGTCTATGCCATTCATTGGTTTGTAATGAATAAATACTAATCTATACCAGGCTGAAGGGAGATTGAAGCAGTACACAGAAATCTGTTTATTACAAGACTATTTGCCCAAGACCTCTGAGCCACTTATTGGACCTTGAAAAACTTTTGAAAATACGGTTGCATTTACAAACTTCAAATGTACAACATGGAGAGCTGGCAAGCTGCCTGGTTTCTACTTAAAGGATTGTCATTCTGGGAAAAATAAATTTCTCTAACTAGACAAAAGTAAATGTTTTTATGTTTTACTGCAATCAAACTGATATGGCTGACAATTTAATGTCTCAACACTTAAAATATCTGTGGATAATCAGTTACTTCAATCAATCAGAACTACAAGATTTCTCTATTTTCAAAGAGCGTATACATACGACTAAGATATTCAAGAGTTTAGAGCAACCTGCCCATCCTTAATCTTTGTGATTTCTCTTGAGCTGTGAATTCTTTTTTTTTTTGCCCACATGTGCAGTTTTATAATTACCGAAAAAAATCCAATCTTGCACTGTAATCATGTTTTTAAACCTTTGTGTTACTGTCCTGTTCTATTTAATTTTTATTTAATTTTATGTATATTTCATAGCCTGTTTGCCTGTCAAATAGATGTCGAAATGTGCTGGCATTCCAGCTGAAGAGATCTTTATGAGTGAGAAAATGTTCAAGGCTTTTTCCAAGTGGGTGCTGAAACATACGTTTCTCTTTGACTTCAGGGAATGCTAACAGCTGTCCCAGCAGACAGGTTAAAGGCTAGCAGAGCTGTGTACCTTCATGATTTGACTGCCAGCAAAGTAGATGGGTAGTTTCTCAAAATTATTAATAGAAATGGCAACAATGATGAGAAGAAGAAGGAGTTGACAAAAAAAAAAAAAAAATAAAAGGAATCTGCAAGTTAATTCTGGGGAGCACAACATTTGGCAGAGCTGATTTTAATATCTGTCAGGTTGAGTTCACTAATCTTTGCTATTCATATTGATGTGAAACTTCATAGAGTTTTAGAGATTTGTATCTATTAAGACATGCAGCATTGTTCTTACAACATGGGGACAAGTTTACTAGAACCTGCTGTTCTCCTTTCTCCATGATAAAAATTGATATAAACAGTTTTAAATGCCTAACAGGTAATTACCCTCAACTCTCAATAAGGAAAGCTACATTTTTATAGCCACCTTTATCTTTAAAAAGTAATTTAAAAAAAATTAGCCAAAAATCCACCAGCAAGGCAGAACAACGTTCTTCCCCCCACTTTCGTCCTCTCTTTTGTTTCTTGATTACTTAGAGCTTTATAATCAAACTAAGCTTAGTTTAAGAACCCTTGGAGCAGTGTCTCTTAGTTCCCTGTCAGGCTGCATTGGAAAACAATCAATCTTGTTCTTCCTCTGGCTTGGTGGAAGTGGCACGACATGAGGTGTGCAATGCTTTGCTCTTGCTGTGCAGCTTCGATGACAAAAGTTTTTATCAGAAGCTGACTGTATTTAGGATTATGAATATGCAATGACTCTCATTAGTATTGAAGCACAGGAACACGGTCTGACATCCCTCAACACTTTTAGCTGCTGCAGAATTGTCTAATGAATTGTCTTGCTCTTTCACTCTCACAGTCTTTGCTGTTATTGCTCCCTGTTCCAAGGGGAGTTGCCCAATTTGAGAGTACTATTGATGGCAGAAATTAATTGCCAAAACTGCTCTTGATTTTGTTAAACAGTGTTGAGTCACTGTTTAAATTGTCAAAACAAAAAACCATTAGACTCTATAGGAGACAAAAACATCACAAGTGAGAGGATCTGCATGTCCATATGCACAGCCATGCACAAGTACAGGTGTATGGCACAGGTGTGCATATGGTCTTGTAATCATACTTATACATACAAAAATATGTGTGTGTATCAGTGATGGGATTCAGAAACCTGTTGTCCTGCAGATTTTTTTCTTTTATTATTTCTGTTAGAACAAATGGGGATAATGGAAAGTTTTCCAAATGAGCATGACTCCAGAGCATTGCTACTTGATCAACCTTTTCACACTCTTTCTTTGCCTTTTGGGACCCTGCCAAACATTTTTTAGTTCACCCATCTGTGATTTTTATGAATAAGTTACTGATAAGGATGGTTACAACAAATGATTAAGATATCTGGCCTGATTTGTCATATTTGAGGAGATGTGTAGGCTTTTAGAAACAAGTGGATAAGACTCCTTTTTTCCCCAATTGGTTAAATTAAGTGTTTTTTTCCCTATTCATCTGAAATTTCTTCTGACATAAAAGAAGCTTTAGTGGCTCTCTGCAGATTGTGAAGCAGAAAGTGAACTGAAACACATAATGTATTCTAAGAAGCTTAAGTAGCATTCTGAAAGGTGTGTGCCTATTGCAAATAATAAAGGATAGGACGTTCTTCCAAGATGTCAGTCCTGTGCATCTCTATATCCATTTAATCAGTAGTGGAAATGGTTCCAGTGCAAGGAAGGAGGATCTGCTTAATTTTTACTGCAATTTTTGGCACCATTGCTTTAGTGCAAGCTTGGCTTACCCCTTGATCCAACCCCAGGACTATCTGTTCTTATCAACTGGAGAAAAAAAATAAAGAACATCTACATCTTGTGAGTATCAAATACAAGAGCAGTTTAAAATAAATGCAGTTCTGACAAAAGTGGCTCAAGTATTATACATCAAACACTTGTTACCTCTCTTTGCCTTAGTGACTGCCCGTGACTAAGAAAGAGTGAGTGATAAAATCTGAAGAAAGATGAAACCAATCTAGGCCTTTTTAAAGACCATCAATCATTCTGCACAGGCATGATATTATTAGTTCCAGTAAGTCTTGTTCTCCCATTTTATGGACATCATAAGCCCCCACCCCAAGACCAATGCTACCATGGGAAATCATTTTCATGGGCAGCATCTTAGTATGGGCCAATCAGACCTAATCACATAACAAGCTACTGAATTATTCAATATTCTCCCTAATTTTGTATTCTTCCTGCACTTTGCTGTCACTACAGGGTTTTAAAAGTATATATTTTTACAATATTTATTAAGAAGATAACCATATGCAGATTTTTTTCTTTCTATGAGTCTTTCAATAATTGTCATTCCCCTAGACTGTTGCAACATATACTTTACTATATACAGAATATGTTTTCTAAAAGGAATAACAATCCACAATGTGGCACTCAGCTTCAAACTCTTCCAGCTTTTAATATACCAAACGTAAGGAAAACAATAGTGAAACAATTGTGTTCAAACATAAAATATTCATATTTACTGAGGAAACTGTAACCAGCATGTCTCTTAGCTGTTGCTATGAATGCAGGGCTCACATTGTATATGAAAATATTTCAGTTTTAATTGCAAATCTGTGCAGAGATGATTTGGGGTCTGTAATTAGCACATAAATTCCAGACTTTGCAACTGCTGTGAAAACACACATTATTTATGGAACTATTATCTAAATATAATTCAGTGTTTTTTGCTTTCAACAACTACTGTAAAAGTCTGATTTAATAAAATGTGAAAAATTTCCCATCTCTTGCACTTCTGTTTATCTTACGAAGCATTCATTCCTCTGCGCTGCCACTTCCCGCTCGATCTGCAGTGGACACTTCTTTCAGTGGCTCCATTCTTCACCCGTATATCAAGGAGGTTTCTTCGGAACCATAAAGTACCAGGCATTTAATTTGTTTAAAACGAAAGCTTGGATGATTCAGATAGCTCTGAACTGCATGAACAGAGTAGTTGAGGTGACCTCCATCCTCGTGCTTTTCATCCAGGCTAGGAGTAGGAATAGACAGGAGCCTAGTGTTAGCTGGATTTGAGCTACCGTATGAAGACTTCCAGTTATCTAGACAGGGTCACTAGAAGGACAAAGTGGTCTCCCACTCATTGTAAGCTGCAGGCTGAACGTCTTCTAGCTTCCATCAATGTAGGGTACAACCAGCACAAAATTTGCCCTTTTCCTTAGCAGCAATCCCATACATTTTCAAAGCTGGTTACTCGTAAAAACCTGTTTTACAGCAATCATTTTTGATACCTTCTTCCATTCCTGGCTTTAAAAGTGTATTTTCTGGTCACATAGAACTGAGCATTTTCCTTGCCAGCTTTGTGCTTGTCTCTAGGCCAAGCACAGTCCCTCAGGACTGGAGCTGCAGATGAAGGGACAGAGCACCAGGTATGCAAAAGTACCACAATGGCAGGTTAATTACAAAAACAGAGCTTTCAGTAACAATGACAAAATCCATAATATGGGCCTAATTTACATCAGAATGTGACACACCTGAAACTTTCTCCACTCTTAATTCTCCACATGCTTTTGGGTCACTCTGTATAGTTTCGCTCTCTTTGAAGGAAAATACTTGCCCACTCTCCGTTTGCATGCCAACTGCAAGACACCTTGCCATCTCTGGCTGCTCCAGCATCTCTGTGCAATGGCAACCTCAACAGCTACTGCAATAATAATTGCAATAATAATCACTGTCAGGGTTGTCTTGCCTCTTTCAGGGATGCCTGTCCTTTCACCAAAGGCTGTACCTGCAGAAGAATCCTCCAGCCCATCCTCTGGGTTGGATGGATGCTGTATCTGTGCCAGGAACATACAATTTTTTTTTATGAGGCTACCAGGATTGGCTCAGACCTGGCAGTGATACCTCCTCATATATCTGCCCACTTGCTGGCATTGGAGACAGGCAGGATCCCTTCACGGTGTACACAGATGTAATTTTTGATTTAAATGGCAATATCAATGTCACAGTGCACATGCTCCGGGAAGGGAGTTACAAAGGGTAATTGAGAGATTCAGTATGAAGCCACTGAAAACTGTAATTTAAAGTTCCAGTACTACTACCATTAAAATTTAAAGTGACAGAGGCCCAATTATGAATGAATATTTTCTTAAATAAAATTACCTTTTCGGTGTCATCTGAGAAGTACCCATTTCTGCCTTGCTGTTACTGTTACAGGACCTATCTTTATGGCTTCTAGTGCCAGTGAGATCCTGAGCCTCCCACCCCTGACGAGGAATGTATTAAGAGGGCAGAAATCCTGGAAGCCTTGTGGGGGATGGCAGAGCAAACTCTACCAAAGGGCCCAGCCTGCTCTACTGGTAAAATTAGGCACAACTTCAGCATCTGAAGGAGACCCTAGACTTACTTTTGTAAACTGAGAGAGACGTCCAGGGTCAAAGGAAACACTGAGTGCATTCTCAGGAAGTAAAAAAGGATGGCTGATACTGGAGACCTTTTCTGATATACAAGGGAGTTAGTAATTGTTATCATTGCTTCCTTCATAATTTTAACTCAAAAATTTACTGGTTGTTTACTTGACAAACCTTATAATGCACTACACCTTGTCAAACTGTCTACTCAAATAATAAAAAAAATAATCTCCTGGATCTTTATTTGGCTACTACACCTAGAATCTCTTCAGATCAATAGGTTATACCATCTTTAAAACCTCAAGACCCAAGTGGCTACTGTGGTCTTACGATATTGGTATATTTTTCTTAATGCCTGGCATTATGAGATGCATTGAGAACATGAATTTTCACAGGAGAAGGAAGGTTCTGTTTTCTGGGAACACAGAAAGTTTTAATACAGAACTTCTCTCAAAAATGTCAGAGTTGTGAGCCTGTCAGACAAGGACATCCAAAAGTGAGAGTAGGATTTGGCTCACAGGTAGCAGAATTGTAGCCCAAAAATTTGGGAAGTAGACCTGTCCTAAGAATCTCAGCCAGACCATTTAATGTACGTACATATACAATTCAGATCAGTTTGATTTTTTTCACTTTATTATCAATGTAATTCCAGATGCAGAACAGTGACTCTAGTGTTTTCAGATTACATTAGTGGCACAAGAATAATTTGGGAAAACCCTAATAAATACCCAGGTAGAAAGGAAAGCAGGGTGTGTTTTTCAAGCCAGATAGAATCAATTATTTCTCCTTACAAGTGATATCAGAATATTAGCTTATTTTTCTAGCCACCTGTCAAGCAGCTGCACACAAGACTATGACATACCATTATCACCTTCAGTGATGTTGCTAAATAGAAGAATATGAGATTCTTTCCATACACCAATCATCATCAACCTGAACAGTTTTAAATTTTAGTCCCACATTTAACCAAAATAGGACTGATCAGAAGAAAACACCAGAGAAATTGCTCATACCACACTAGAGAGCATTCACCAGGAGGGATGTAAAGTAGACGCAAAAGAATACTCTCTTTGAAGGTACCTCTGGGCAGGGCATAAAATGATTGCAAGAGCAGAAGATCCAAAAATACACCCACCAGCTCACTTTTTTCGATAAGTATCTCTGTCATAAGTATCTGTTACAAAACAAAACTGCAATACAGAGCAGGGAGACAAATTGCTGATGCAGTGGAGCTTTTCCCTGGCTACTCTCCAAAGCAGAAATTTAAGCTGTCAATGGAATAGGTTTTTAATTATGGACTGTAGGCCATTGTTAGGGATAGTTTTCTGCAATACTGGCAAGTTCAGTATTGGGTGTTCATGCATTACTTTAAATATTTCAAGTGGGACACCGTGCCACAGCCAGAGGACAGTATCCCTCTGTGCTTATTGTTGTACAAACACAGGATCAAGATTTCTGTTCTCTGTTTCTAGGAGATTACAACACGGGAACTGACTGGAGACACTTCACTGCCCTGTTAAGGCCAAGTTGGCAGCAATGCGTAACCCTAGAGGAAGAATTCATCACTTATGTCACTCCAACTGAACCTGTGGCCTCATATCATCATGTATCCTGTTCTGAGCTTGACCTGGCCAGGGCTGGCCTTGCACTTGATGAAAGGCACCACCATACAGCATCACCAAAGCAGTTCCTCCCATCCTTCCTACCATCCTTCCAGCTGGCTGGATACTGGGGCCAAGTGACCGCTGGGATTCAGCAAGGCTTTCCTGCAGAAACAGGTAAAGATCAGTCCCAAAGAAGGTTATTTAGTGTTGGCCTAGCAATGGTGGTGAAATCATTCAAGGAGGGATACATGCTCTGTGCAGATGGACAAAGCTGTGATCTGCTGCCAGATAGAAATAAGAAACATAAATTTTATCTTATGCACTATAGACGCTCTTCACCTGCTTTAATTTTTAATAGAAATGTTCCTTTTTAAGTACTAGGAGCAATACAAGTTTAATGTGACCTTAGAGGACCATGCAACATAAGCATAATTGACTCACTAACATCACTCCCTAGATATTTTTTCTCTTCTTTTCCCTAAGTCTTAATGTTTCATAAGTTCTTAATGGAACCAGAAAATGCTAGAGAGCCAGAATTTGACACAGAGCTTTCAGCCTAGCAGTCAATATTGAAATTGGATTTGAATTACTCTGTAACTAATTGCTGATAGGAAAACTGGAATAAAAGGGTCATGGGAAGACATAAACCACCTGCAACTTATAGACAAAGGAAATCAGAAATACTGTTTATAGTGGTCAAAAAGGTTTACATTTTTACGTATCAGTGCATGAGGGAACAGCGGCCATTTTTTATGTGTAGCTTTCCTCTGCAAAATTTGAGTTTGTCTTACATGGATGTTTGGTATCTTTTCACTGACCAGTGTTACGACTGAAAAACCAAACAGCCAAAGAGTATTTGCACTGAACCTTTGAACTGTTGGCTTGATACTATCACTCTTTTTCAGCACAAAATAGCTCAGTGTTTAACTAACCTCACTTTCGTCTTCTCTGTCTCTGATTGTGCGACTTTACGCCATCTGCAATAAACAATGAGGAAAGTTGTAACATCCTGACTAGTGACTATAACGTCTTCCCCTCAATGACAGGTTTATGCAGTTTGTCAAAGCCCACCATCGGATCAGATAAGACTGAATCCAGTGACTGCTGAATTGGACATACTCTGAGATGAAATAAAAGTAGCAAGGTGTCTGTGCTTATTAGGGGCTTCCTAGTAGGAGAAGTCCTGGTGTCTTACAGAAAGACAGTATTACTGTCATCTATGGTATTTTCTGGAAGATGAAACTATGAAAACAAGTGAGAAGCAGTATTTGCTCTATTTACCGGAAAAAATGTCATAATACTAATGTAGCTGGGCAAAGAACAATACTACTTAAAAAAAATCTGGATCTACTCCCAGTTTTAGGGGACAGATTAGGGGAGATAAACCATCACATCTTCACAAAGGAAAATGAATAATATTGAATACAAAGCTCCCAAGCAGTTTTCTATTAAAAAGGTCTCAGAACCTGAACCTCTCAGATCTCTTAGAGCTTTTAGTTTCTCTTTCTGACCAAATTTCCTAGGAAAAAGCAATCCAGATAAAATAATCATGTATTTTACATCTTTTTGCGGAGAAGGATGGCTTCACAGCTGTATCTTGATCCTGCAAACAGGTATGATTTAATACATAGGAACAGTATAACTCTGACCTTTGGATATTACTCTCTACCCATAACAGTACGAAACAGAAAAGGAGGGGATCTGTTTATCCGTAGTCTAGATCTGTTGTTCTGTTTTCAGGTCTAGCAACAACTTTTTGTTATTCTTGATAATGACATTTTTTTCTGCATTTCAGTGTATTAACCCTAAAACAAGTGTTTTAACATACTTTTATATATTAATATACTTTAATAATACTTTTCCATTCCAGAATAAGGCTAGGACTCCTGATTTATGCAAGCAGAGTGTTTTGAGATCCTCTTAGGAAAGAAAGTATAGAAAAGGAGAGCTGTAAATGAAGATAGATACCAAGTAACACCAGCTTCTGGTACCACCACCTTAGGGTGTTATCATCCTCTCACAGTATACCCTATTTCTCCTTCCCATTAACAGACCTTAGATCAAGCCTTATGAAGATATTCTTTGCACAGACGCAGAGGTGAACATGGCCCTCAGAACTGTCTTCAAGACAATGGTTTTTTGGTAGAGAAAGCGCATTAACTGTTGAAGCAATGATGGAATCAGCGCTTGGGATAACTCCAAAACCACCTACTCAAACTGGCAAGGAAGAGAGTTAGAGAAAGATCCTGGTGTCAGGATTAAGATTAATATGTCCCCTGTTTTGGCTCTTACGATTTATGTTCATGTCTACTGAAAGCAAAAGAAAGAAAGTTTCAAAGCTGTGTTTTTGTTCCTTAGCAGAGCTGTTTGTGATTTCCACTTTGTTGGAGATTTTTGTTTCTCTTTTATCCATTACCAGACAGACAAAACTGACTGACTTCTATTAATTCTTATTCCCTTCTGTTGACATCATCACTAGATATAAATTTGGGAAATCTACTCACAGCATTCAGTTCAATCACTATGCTGATGCTGTCCCTGGGCTGGAGAATGCATGTAGCTATGCATGTTTGCTACTTACTCTCCCTTCAACAAAGGAACGGGACAGGACAAGGGAAAGAAAGGAAAGTTTTAACCTGTTCATCTACTTCTTTCTTTCTGTGCAGTGTCTTTTCTGACAGATAAAGGGAAAATTGGGGTGTGTGCCAGTTAATAAAAGACCTGTATATATGCCATAAGGAAGTGGGCACTACTTAGGTTTTAAGTTTATGTTTTGTGTATGCTTCTTCTTGGCCCTATTCTTCCCTTTGTTCTTTAATTTTTATAAGCACACAACATACGAAAGGTGTTCATGCAGCTAGTCTCCCAGTGCATACAGTGTAGAAGAGAATGAAGCATTCATCACTAAAACACCCTTCATTTGGGGTAGTCATTTAGGACTACCTTGTTAGGCACACTGATGACAACATTGTCAGGTGCAAAAATCCACAAATTTTTTTGCACAAATCCACTTCAGTTTGGCCCTAATTCCTGAGAATTAAGTGTATAGTAAAGACTCAGAAAAGTCCTTGCTTAAGCTTAATACAGGATTTCTCAGGATGGAAGACAGCCTTTTAAATATGTTTAAATATGCATATGTTGTTGCTCATAAACAGATTTTGCATTTTGTAAATTCTATTTGCAACAATGAAGAAGAACCACACGCTGCCATGTGACTTTCATTGTAGCACCAGTACCATACTCTCCTCTTCTCCAGGTACAAAAAGTAGTTTAGGCTGTTTTTGTAAACGTATGGGTGAGTAGTATCTGCATTGATATTTTGCTTAATGATGAGGCTGCTCTAATGAGCCTGAATTACATCAATACAGTTCTGGCTGCTGCTGGGGCACTGTTGCCTATGCTGGATATCTAGCCATTCATGGCTTTCACTGGAGGAAGCGAAAAGCATCCCTGGGTCTCTGAATGGAGGACCAGGAATGGGACCATCCTTGCTCAGTGTTAAGGGGTCTAGGGTAGTCTAGTCTGACCTGAATTCTAATCACAAACCTAGCCATGCTGATTTGTAGGATCAGGCCCTTGATTTAAAGCAATAGTGGAAACCCTGAGGTAGGTTAAATTGTGAGATACAGTGACAAAATGACAGATCTCTCCACAGGCAGATCTGTCCAGATCTGTCCAGCTGAAGGTACGGATGTTCCTCAGTAGCACTGAGGACTGTAATCATACACAGCAAGATGGACCTAGTGGGGAAAAGGAAAACAAACCTCTCCATCCCTCACTCTTTCAGCCCACCACTTTAAATAACCTCCTGTAGCTTGAAGCAAGACAAGAAAGTCAGTGTTTCGCACCCTCCAACAGTTTTGACATGACAGGTATGGTATTTTCTTACCCACAGAATTGCCAAGGATATCCGCCCTAGCAAAAGTGCAAAAGTTTTCAGTATAAGGAGGTGGGGTGCCAAAACTGGCTTGTAGGCAAAGGTTGAAATGACTCAATCTGAAACAAAATGTAAAGCAATTACTGCTTGGAAAAAAAAAAGATCATGCTGACATTTAGAGGCTGCAGTGATAGTATCTGTCCCTTACTAGGCTGACATAAGCAGCCTTGATTTCATCCCAAAATGATTTTTTTTTGTTTGATATTTAGGATAGCCTTTATTTGGAGGTGGAGGACAGCAGGATCAATTGCCTTAACTTCAGTTGTTATGCAGAGAAATAATTGCCATCCCAGAAAGGTAATTACATATGCCATTGTTTATACACATAATAGGCCTGGAAAAACATGTTCTGCAGATAGAAAAAAAAGAAAATCTTGCTTTCACATCAGGGTGGAACACTATGCAAAGTGACAGATTGCCACAAATAGCATTCAAACCCTTGCACAGTAGTGGTTGATTTTTCTTCTGGGGAAGAGGGGGAAGGGATGAAGGCTATGGAACAGGATGGAAAGAAAAAAAAAGACAATTTTATTCAACAGCCATAGTAACATACCCAGTGGTTTTTATTCTCCTGATTGCTGCTAAATGAACCTGATCTTTAAGCTGTTTTTAAAGTCACTGCCTCAAAGGGACATTTTCTGTTGTTGCCATCTTGTGCAAATACCACTTCTCCTAAAGTGGCCTTAATTTGAATTGCTTTGAAAGCAGACCAAATAATCTGCTAGAATATGGTGTGGCACGATGCATCTCTTCTTTGTGCCTTTAGTACAACGTAGAAAGTGAATTTAGCTCAGAAAAGGACAGCTAAAGTCTCTTTCCCCCTCTCCCATTGCAATATATGTAACAAAAAAGAATAAAACAGACAGTGTGCTGCAATGTCAAGCCCATTTTTTTCAATGCAAAATATGCATTTCTTCAAAATATTGAAAGTATCAGGGCTGAACAAAGGAAAAAAATACATATGTATTTCGATATTGAACCAAGCATTGTTGGATGCAGAATAGCAGGGCTATTCTCTGCTGCAGTGTCCAACAAATTGCATGACCTGCTTGTTAGGCTTGACAACAGTATTTTACCTAACAAAGGCCTCAACAGCTCAGAGCAGCAGAGGAATGTCAAAATGAGCACATTTCACACACAGATGTGTGACCATTATAGTCTATAAGAAGATGCATGGGGTGGAGGGAAGGAGCAGGGTGCTGGGAAGGCTAACAGTTAGCAGTAAGGACATGGCCCTACTGGCCACATTTAATCAACCCTTCTGTAAACAATTCAACATTTTCACTGTTCTTTAAAAACTAATAAAGAGAAACAAGCACTTTTCATTCATCTTGAAGTAATTTTCTGTCAGGTTTGAGCCCCTTGTGACTTACAGCTCGTGCATTGCTAGCTGTGTGATACAACAACTATTTCAATTTATTTTACAAACTCTGGCCATTCACATGTCAGTTAGTGTTCACCAAGCCGGCATCTGAAATTGTGCAGTTAACGAGTTTTACAACATTTCTATCAAGAGAAACTGTTTAGCATAACTGACTCTTAAGGAGTTATTATACCTCTAAAAATCCATTTTAAGGGGCATTATTTAAATAAAATAGAAAAACGGTTCACTGCCTTTTAAAGGAGCTACAAAAAAGTCCATCAGATCCTGTGCAGTAATCCTCAGCTTAAAGCACTCTTGAGAGCACTTCTGGGAATTATCAGCATAATGAAATGTTTTGTGAAATGTCCAGATAGATTCCTCTACTCAACAATTTTACTGCACCATATTTATTTTCCTCCTGGTTTTTAAAGAATTGAATTAGTTTTTTGAGGTGATGACTCTACATTTTGTAGATTAACTGAACACTTTTTTGTCAAGGCTGTAGTATAAATGAGGGGTTTAGACTGTGTGCAGTCTATATACATTTGCACAG
This sequence comes from Pseudopipra pipra, assembly GCF_036250125.1. Classification (NCBI taxonomy): domain Eukaryota; kingdom Metazoa; phylum Chordata; class Aves; order Passeriformes; family Pipridae; genus Pseudopipra; species Pseudopipra pipra. The sequence goes on along the minus strand of NC_087581.1, from coordinate 51,958,647 downwards.
AAAAAAAAAAAAGTCAAGCCCTTTATGCTACTCTCAGTTCTAAAAGGGTTAAATCACAATGAGGCTTACGCAGATTTGCATTTCTCTTGTACCACATTTTTCCCATACTCTTAAACAACTTTCTTATAGAATGACATATATAAAATGTTCTATTGAAAACAATTCTTAAATTACTCATAAAAGCTTATAAAACTGAAATTTGTTTTGAACTACTCTGAAAAGGAGAAATTTATGAGTGTTAACTTAAATAATAGATATCTATCTATTAACTGTGGCAACTAATGATTCAAAACTGCTAATACCAGGAGTCTGTAATCGTAGTAAAAAAGCAGCATATACGTGAGTTAATCTCAGCATTTTAAACAACCTAATGGGGTAAACCCCATATTTATCATGTAAATTACCCAGTGTTTCTGCCTAAAATGAGCACTGGTAAGAGAAAATTTATATTACAGTACAATTACAGGTACAGTAGGTACAATATGTGGGTGTACCTACACAACATGCACACAGTGGCAACGCCTATGCAATGACCCTCCTGGTATAATTTGTTCAGTATTAGCTGTATCTAGTTCTGTTAAAAGCCTTAGTATTATATGTCAGGAAAAAAAACTGACACAAGTCTTTGGAGTTTTTAATACCCATTCTGAGACAGACAGCCCAATGCCATCAACTCTGGAGACTGTTGGCTAGATACTCAGTAACTTTCGTCCACAGGACACCTAGATAATAATTTGTGGTCTTGGCACCATCCCATTAGAAAAGTATAACCTTCCCTAAAGGTATAAGCTTTCCACAATCACTGCAGGCAACAGTGAATGCACAGCAGCATGCCAGATGAGCTGTCTCCTAGGATGTACCAAGAAATGCATGTAGGATGGCGTCCTGCCAGTGCGTGCAGGACTGGCAAATCTATGATTGATCAACTGTATTAAGTGAGATAGCAGACACTTCACTAACAACTGAGCTACAGCTCAGTTTTGCAAGATGTTAAGTGTTTTGGCACTGTCTATATATATTAAGTTTTAAGCAGACAGGCACTGGCAGACCTGGATACTCCATGGCTAAAGTAGTGGGCTTTTTTACAACTGAAAGCTTTACTGGAGTGGTGTCATGCTCCCTAGCACTCTGTGTAAAGCCTTGGCATGGCAAAGCACATAAAACTGGAGAAAAAGGAGAGGGTTTTAGAAATATATTGCTCAAATTTATGTTAGCATCACTGCAAAACTTAACTACACTTTAATAATCATAGAATCATAGAACATGCTGAGTTGGAAGGCACACATCAGGGTCATTGAGTCCAACTCCTGGCCCTGCATAAGATACTCCAAGATTCACACCATGTGCCTGAGGACGTTGTCAATCTAATCTATACTAAGGGTCATTGGGTGTAATTAAGTTTTGCTTGTTCCCCATTAACATGTATCTAGCATATAAATTTCTTTAGATTGGGCTACTGAAAGTTAGAGAAGGATGAAAGCCATCAGATTTCTAGATACTAAATATTTTGGATGGTGAAGTTTGAAAACACCCACTGTACAAGGTAAAAGTGTATCTTGCTCCAGAAAGCAAAGCAAGGAGGGACAGACCAGAAGTGAATGCTCATTTTGTACAAGACTGATAACACAGGCAAAGCAATTAAAGGAAGAAAGGAGTGACCTGAGCTTAATTCTAATGACACGTTTCAATCATATACATTCACGCTTCGTTGTTTTTTGCTTTCTGCGTGGTCAACTAGTAGATGCTGCAACAGGAGTAGGAAAGGTCTACTGGAAGGAGGTGGAAATGTATCATTAGGATTGTCTACATGGTCCTCCCATATTTACAGAATAAATCTTCTCCACTTTACAAATCCTAGTTCTTTCTGCTTCTTGGCCTGAAGAGGGTTTTGATAGGAAATTCAGAGCTGCATCTAAAATCAAGGGTAGCAGCAGGAGGTCTGAAATGAAAAAGAATGGATAAGACCTCTTCTGCTGTGCGGTGGGGAGACGCAAAAACACCTAAGTGGAAGGCCAGGATAGGAGGCTGCTTGACTGCAGTCATGTATTTCAGCACAGTTAATTACTGTCATATATTTGCTATGAGTGTAAGTACTATGGGAACAAGATTTCTTTGTCCTCTCATTATTTATACATAATTTTGACCCAAATGGAATGAAATATTTTTCAAACATGTACAGAATTTTGAAGATCTTTCCTTGTTGGGGAAACACCTATGTAAAACAGAAAAAGATAAGAAGAGAGTGAGTTTTAGGTATGACAGGTTTATTTGCGACAAATGAAAACACAATAGCCAATTTTTTGTGATCAAAGACTTGATGCTTGTTCCACTGCTTTTTCGTTTGTTCACATAGGTTCAACTTTTTGCCCAGGAGTTGTTTCATTTTCTTGTTTTCTAAAATGACTGGTTTTTCTCTTGCAGGTAAATGCACACCTAATTTACAGGAGACTGCAGTTTGTTCCAGAGGTACACAAGCTTGAAAGGGTCTAAGCTGAGGTGCAGACAAACTCTGAGTATTCCTTCCTGTGGTCCCATGTGGAGTAAAGACCCTACCAACAAGCTGTGGGTGGGAAGCAGTTGGTTCATTCATTATTCTACCAAAAACTAGCTTGGCTATACTTCAGCCCACACTGAAGTCTACAGTTTGGACATCTCAAAGCTCTAAAATACAAGAGAACATTATTATTTTAATCCTGTCCCATACGAACAGCCAGTCTTTTGCTTCTGCACTGTTGGGCTAGCTGTTTTCCATCCTCATTCCCAGAAAAACACTTCCGTTATAAGTAGACAGGGAGTATGGTCAATGGAAAGCTGCATAAGAGTATTCAACCTTTCTGGGGGATTTGTTGTCCTTGTTAAACCTTTTCCCCTTTAGAGAAGGCTTGCGAATGTTTTGCAACACCATGACTGAACAAAAAGAAGAATGTTAATGGCAATTGGCATTATTTAAGGCATCATAATTTAGATTTAGGTAGATGAGACTGTCTTGAAATTATCATTTAAAAATATTAAGTATCATAGAGAAATAAACCAAAACCCGAACAGCTGCAACGTCAAAGCTGGCACTGTGTAGTGAAAAAAAAAATTTCTATTCACAACCTCTGTCCCTGAGTTGGTGACAATCTAAACACCAAAGTTCCTCACATTCAGCAGAGCTATGTATCATGATAATGAGGCACAAGTCTGCACCAGTATGGTTCTCCTAGAAATAATGTCAAAAAGCCTTGTTCTGAAATACTCGTGACCTTTGATAGGAAGAAGTAAAACATGAAGAAAAACTACAATAAAAAATTACAAACTTTTCTTTTAGCTAGTCTTTTGTATACTGTCAAGTGACTTAGGCTGGCTTTCCTTGCCTTTTAGGATATGATAACACAGTTATTTGCCACAAGTTCCAAATTCAGTCACAGACTTTTAAACCAAGATCTTTTGTCAGTCAATTTGTGTCTGGTTGATGTAATCACATTTTTAAGAGCTGGACATGCAGCCTGCCTCTATTACTGCCACAGCTCCACATAAAAATTAGGGCACTACATCAAGATTATTTTTTGTTGCTTTGTTCTACCCTTCCAAGAAAGAGAGTTTTTTTATCACAGAAAGGCTGTGTACATGTCTGAATAAGTTTTGAACTCATTAGCTAATTGCAGCTGAATTACTAAGGGAATGGAAAAGGTTGTGAACCTAGAAGCAGAGCAAGAAACTCTTTGCACTGTACCTCACAGTGGTCAGGTACATTCAAATGATGAATGGGGCAGCTTCTTTCCCATCCGATTGATTTATTAATACCAATGTAACTTGCCACTTTCTGAGCCCTTTCTAATAACCAGTGGTGTGAAACAAGGCTGCGTTCTTGCATCAACCCTGTTCACAATCTTTTCCAGCATGATGCTCCAGAGGGCCACAGTAGACCTTGATGATATGATGAAGATGGTATCTACATTCAATATTGTACTGATGGAAGCCTATTCAACCTAAGGTGACTGAAGGCCCACACTAAGATGTTAAACCATCTTTTCTGTGAGCTGCTTTACGCTGATGACGCCGCCCTTGATGCACACAGAGAAGCAGCTCCGCAGTGTTTAACATCCTACTTTACAGAGGCTGCTGAGCTTTTTGGGCTGGAAGTCAGCTTAAAGAAGACAGAAGTTCTCCATCAACCTGCACCTCAGGAAGTCCCCCATCATCCTGACATCACCATTGGTGAATCAGAGCTCAAAGCAGTCCAGCAGTTTAATTACCTAGGTAGCCTCATCTCCTTGTATGGTAAGATTGATGAGACATAGACAACAGGTTAGCAAGGGCATATAGAGCTTTCAGAAAACTCCATAAAAGAGTCTGGTGAAATAAACACCTGAAGAAAAGCACAAAGATCAGTGTTTACAGAGCCATAGTGCTGTCTACTCTTTTATATGGATCTGAATCATGGCTCATTTACTGTCACCACCTATGACTCTTAGAACGCTTCCATCAACGCTGCCTCCGTACAATCCTAAACATCCACTGGTCAGACTATGTGACTAATACATCTGTTCTAGAACAGGCAGCAGTTACGAGTATTGAGGCCATGTTACTGAGAACACACCTGCGTTGGATGTGTTGGATCTCAAGGATGAAGGACCACCGCCTCTCTAAGATCTTGCTTTATGGTGAACTTGCCACCGGCTGCCGCAAGAGAGGAGCCCGGAAGAAAAGATACAAGGACTCCCTGAAACAACGTCCAACCAGGACATCTGGAGACACACTATCTATAACACTGCTGCTTCCTTTGAGAATTAACACAGGATCACTCTTGAGGAGAAAAGACAACGCAGAAAGAATCGTGTCTTCCTAATACCACCTAAGGAGTCTTTCTGCTGTGCCTTTTCGTATTGGCCTTTTTAGCCACCAGCCCGCTTGTAGCAAATGTGGGTAGAGCCCTTCCCAAATCTTCGTTTGTGAAGCCTAGCCATGAAAATTGCCAACGTGTTCTCCTGTTTGTTTCTGGATCATTTCTGAATCACTGTTTTTGCCCATGGTCCCTTCACTTTCTCTTCCTCTTTCAGCCAAGTCAAGTTCCACTCTCAGCAAAAAGACTGGTTTCAGCCTTACCCTATTAGCTGCTATAAAGTGCAAGATCAAGTTTGAATTCACTCAAGAACTCGCTACGTCATAAGCATGGAGATCTGTTTATTTTTAAAGGGTGGTAAAAAAGAATAAGCAGCCCCCCCATACTTCTGTAACCAATTGCACCAACCATAGAAAAAAAAATGTGTGACTGCCGGTCCATGAACACAACCTACCACAATAGGCCATCAAAACCACTCTATAAAACTGGCAATAAAAAGGCACAGTACATTCTATGTTACAAAAGGAAGAGGTGAGTAAAAGAAAGAAGAAACATCAGAGTCTACCTCTTGAAACTTGAAGTTGGCTGGGTATACTGGAATCTGGGAAAGACCAACACCTTAGTTCACACAAGATGTGCGGACACATCCATTGCAAGAAATGTTAGTGCAGTTTTTCTGAGACTCGATCACAGAATCACAGAATATTCTGAGTTGGAAGGGACGCACAAGGACCATCAAGTCCAACCCTTAGCCCTGCACATGACCATCCCCATGAGTCACATAATGTGTCTGAGAGTATAATCCAAATGCTTCTTGAACTCTGTCAGGCTTGGTGCTGTGACTGCTTACCTGGGGAGCCTGTTCCAGCACCCAACCACCCTCTGGGGGAAGAACCTTCTTATAAGATCCAGCCTAAGCCTCCCCTGACACAACTTCAGGTCTTTCCTCAAGTCCTGTCACTGGTCACCACAGAGAAGAGATCAATGCCTGCCCCTTCTCTTCCCCTCACAAGGAAGCTGTGGACTGCAATGAGGCCTCTCCTCAGTTTCCCCTTCTCCAGGCTGAACACACAAAGTGATCTCAGCTGCTCTTCATAAGGCTTCCCCTCAAGGCCCTTCACCATCTTTGTTGCCCTCCTTTGGACACTCTCTAACAGCTTAATAACTTTCTTATATTGTGGTGCCCAAAACTGCCACAATATTCAAGGTGAGGCCCCACCAGTGCAGAGCAGAGCGGGACAATCCCCTCTCTCGACCACTGCCGATGCTGTGCCTGATGCCCCCAGGACAGGGTTGGCTCTCCTGGCTGCCAGGGCACTGCTGATTCATATTCAACTGGCCACTGGCCAGGACTCCCAGGTCCTGCGTGGTCCGTGTGAGGAGGAGTGTAAGGCGGTGACACTGCACAAAAGGGTCTGAGTGAGGTTTGAGGTGCAATGGCTGTTTAATGAGGGTGTGTGGGGTTTATATAAGCTCTGGTGTGGAATGCACCAGAAAATGGAGTGGAGCATGAGACAGACAGCCAGGGAAACGAACAGGAGTAGGGACTCAGGTGAAGAGGGAGGAACTGGGGAGGAACTGGGGGAGGAAAGGACGAATAGTAGCTCTCTTCTCACTGCAGCTTTTTCAGCCAACCAGAGGGAGGAGCAGGGAAGCAGGGAATAGGCACCTCGAGGCATGCTGGGACATGCCCGGGTATTACAACTGTAGGGGTATCATACAATGTACATATTTAAAACCACATAATAACTGTAAAGTCCATATAATAAAGTCCTGCTGTATATCTTTTTCCACGCCTGGAACCACTCCCATTCTGATTCCTGGTCCTCCACAGGTCCCTTTCCACAGACCTGTTTTCCAGCATCTCATTCCCCAGTCTGTTCATACATCCAGGGTTGCCCCATTCCAGGTGCAGAACCTGGTGCTTTCCCTTGTTGAACTTCATATAGCTGGTGATTGTCCAGTCCTTTAATTTGTCAAGGTCTCTCTGCAGGGCCTCCCTGCTTTGAGGGAGTCAACAGCTCCTCACAGTTTTGTGTCATCTGCAAACTTGCTTGGTATCCCTTCCAGTCCTGCATTCAAGTCATTAATGAAGATGTTGAAGAGCACAGAGCCCAAGATGGAGCCCTGTGGAATCAGGGCAGGTGACTCACTAGTGACAGGTGACCAGTCACCCCATTCACTATTACCCTTGGTGCTCAACCTGGGAGCCAATTGCTCACCCATCACTTTATGTGTTTATCCAGTTGTGTGCTCAACAGTTTGTCCAGAGAATAATTCCTCAAATAATCTTCTCCATAACTTTACTAGGGTGAGACTAATAGGCCTGTAGCTTCCGGAGTCCTCCTTGATTTTCCTGAGAACTGGGACAATGTTTGCCAGCTTCCATTCAGCTGGGACCTCTTTGGATACCCAAGACTGCTCAAAAATCACCGAGACAGGTTTTGCTATGACATCAGCCAGCTTTTCAAGGATTCTTAGATCAATCCCATCAGGCCCCATAGATTTTTAGGGATCCAGCTAGATCAGCAGATCCCACACATTTTCAGGGTCCACTGGGACTAGGATTTTCTTGCAGTCATGGTCCTCCAGCTCAGGGCACTGAGACCCCCTTCGTCCACCATCAGTTGAAGAGGGAGGCAAAGAAAGTGTTAAACACCTCTGCCTTGTCTCTGTCCCTCTTTGTGAGATGACCGCTGCCTATTGCCATTAATATATTTGAAAAAACTCTTTTTATTGTCCCCAGCATTTCTGGCCAGCTGCAACTCCAGTTGAGCTTTGACTACAGGAATTTTCTCCCTGCAGTGGTGAGCAGCATCTCTGAAGTCTTCTTGTGTCACCTAACCTTGATTCCACTGGGCATACTCCTTCCTTTTTTGACACCTGGGACAAACACTCCTCTGCCATTGACTGTTTGTGAGTCATTTGACAGTGGGTTGGATATCACTGTGGCAGCTCTGGAGTGTAACCAGCCCCACAAGAGCTGTCAGAAACTGAGTTGGGTAGAGGAGGAAAACAGAGGTTTACAATCCATGTGATTTAGTAGATTCCTATCATTAAAGTTGTCTGTGACCTGTTCTGGTGCATGAGAAACTTTTGACAGCAAACTGACAAGAAGACTGAGCTACTGATCCCTAGGGTAGACCAAACCTTTATCATCTTGGCTGGCTTCAGGACTACTGAGATACATTTCCTCAGGGAGAAGAACACCTTGTTTGTTTGAACACAGCCATTTTCTTCAACTAAACCAGTATTTCTGCTTTCACAGAGTGTAGGATTCACATGCTTTCATCTCTCTGTGGGGAATTTTCTTCTTATGAATTACAATGGTGTCATTGATATGGTGATTTTCTTGGGAAGGTCTTGCAGTAGGTTTACAAGTCAGACAGAAGCTCTAGCTAGCAATCACCTGAGCAACAAATAATATCTTTAATGTCCTGGAATACCGGTGCTTGATATTTCAGGAGTAGCTTTTATTTATCATTATGTATGCCATCTACCTGCCTCAGATGATAGTATTAGCTGTTCTTTACAGATGAAAGGAAAAAAATAAAAGTCTTGCTGTATTTTAGAGGCACTTCAAACAGATATTTTTGCGTTGTGAATTCCACACCATCTTTAAAGAGAAGAGAGAGTGGACCCTTGCTAACATCTGGTCACATCTCATAGTCAGTCAAAGCCTATAATCACAGTCACATTGCGCCATGCTCATGTGAAAAGCTCTGTTCTATGGGACCTAACCTAAAGCTGGGAAGGCGTCTGTTCCTCTGCTCCTGAAGACAGTATGATGTGAGCAGTGTCAAAGAGAAGTGCAAGGGGATTTACCACTCACTGCCTGTTCTCAGTTACCAAAGTCCACACTAAATAATCAGATGAACTGAGTCAGATGTCTCAAGTGCTCTGATCACACCAAGGCCAGCACACATTGACTTTAGTGGTTTTGGACCTAATTCCTTCTCTGTCAGTGAAAATGTGAAACTGGATAATTTAGTAGCTTCCTAATGATCTATGATCTTTAGCATTCCAAGAAAAGGGAAAGAAAGGGAGTGTGGAAAGATTTTCTCTTAATTGCTTCTAAGAGTGTTCCCTTCACTTTAACAAGACCTTGCAGTACTTTATGTGTTTTGCTACCAGTTTGGCTGAGGGTGAAACACATACTTGTAAGATTCATCTGTGGCCTACTAACATGGGAACTGAGTCTATGCGTTAGACCCTGAACAACAGGTCAAATTTAGATTTCAAAATTTCATAGATGTGAGGTAACCACAACATAAAAAGGAAAATTGCAGGAACCAGAAGAAATCAAACAGTGATTTGTTCTGTCATAACAACTGTAAGTAGGAAAAGTGCAACTTGTAGGTTGTTTTTGTTGTATAACTCCATTTGAAAGGCTAGAGGGAAAAAATTACCCCTTCAAATATAAGGACATAGATCTGTGACACAGGGCTCTCTAAATTCCCTTAGGTGTATTTGGAAACCGTACATCAAACTACCCACAGTTGCAAGCTATGCTACAAATTTATCACATCATTTTTTTCTGTGATGCAGTAAGTACCTACTAATGTAAGTTGTTCTAAATGAGCTATCGAAGAAAGAGGAGTAACTCTCTAAAATGTCCTGGTGTATTTCTCCAATATTATAGTGCTGCCCATGTCTAATATGTGTATCCATTAACCTAACTTATTTTAAATTTATTTCATTGAAATGAAGCAAAAACTTCACGTGGACTTTTAAATAAATTAATTCTGGTTTTATACTAATTTATGAACTTGGTTAGTTATTAAGTTTTGCTAGATCTTAGAAGAAGTTTTGCACACTTATAAAGGTGTGCTCTTATCAAGCTAATTAAATTAATAAATTAATTTTAAAATTAAAAAATTTTAATAGGTGTAATTGCAGCAGTGTACCTATTATTCAATTTAAGACACGGTCTAAGTTAGGATGCAATTAGAAAGTCAAGTGGTAGCAATGAAAAGCATATCCATAACCAAAGTATGCCTTTTTTAATCACAACTGTGTTTTAAACTGTTTCTGTGTTAGATGCTAAATATTGTTAGGTGTGATATTATATTGTTAGGTGATATTGTTTACTACAGAATAGGTTCATTTAGGATGTCAGAGGTGGAGGTTTGGCTTTCTCAAATTCCTGTGCAATAATTCGTATACAAACTCTGAAAATGGAACTGATAAAACATCAATGATTACTATACAAAGAAGTTAAATATTACAGCTATTTTTCTCACTGAAATCTAATCCAGGGATTACCAACAATGGGGTATCTGTTTTATTTGCATTTAATTTGTACCTTCACACTATTATCTTCCATGTTTTAGTTTCAGGAAATGTGGTTCAGGCTATTATAACCACATTTCATGCTGCAGTTGCATTGTTATTTGAGCTCCATGCTTGGAAATGACTTACTGAAAAAATGAAGCCAGCATACCTTATTTTAATTATACTAGAGCTGTGTCTAAGTACGGAGAAATAGTACGACATATATTTAATATGGAGCACAGATTAACAGTTTTATGAGGCATAAAATCCATCTATATCATTTTCTATTTACAAATCAGTTATACATCTTTCAACAAAACAAATGCCTATAGTGTAGAAATGAATAAAGAGAGCATCAAACTAGCAATCATGTATGCAGTAAATAACATCTTAATTGGTCTAGAATTCTGGAGCTTGATTTTTTTGGAACTAGGTTTTATTTATTGATCTATATGGCATATTATTTTTCCAGTGATTTGTACAAGTCTATTCCCTTTCTTCAATATCAGATCCATGTATGGCTTTATACTGCAAATCCCATCTGGGGAAATAGCCAAGTAAGAGAAGAACAGTTGCTTCTGGAAAAGTCATCCATTTAAAAGCTTTCACTGAGGCAAGGATAACTTCATAGTTTTTACATTTTGTCTTCTGATAAAAAAGAAGGAGACAGAGGATGAGGGAAGAAATGCTGCTATTATGCAGTTGCCACACGATGCGCTCTTCAACAGGCCTTTACTCCTCACTGGTTTGGCGGCAGCAAGAAAACAAGGAAGGATCCCACGTACACTGGGAAATGTCTATGTTTCTATGTTCCCTTTACCAGCAAGACTAGCAGACAGAAGTGGGTATGGTGGGTTTTATACATGGTCTACAAGCTCTGGATTTAGTTCTTCTCAAGAGCATTTGTGCTTAATACCCCCACCGTATTTCAAGCCAAATGGCACTTCACCCCATGCTTTGCACACTGCCATGCAGCTGAGAACCGACAAATTCAGTCTTCCTCTGCCAAGGCGTCTGGTGAGGAATTCTTCTCTTTGCTGAAACACAGGTGTCAACTGCTTAAGTCAGTACTAGAGGAAGAAGGAAATCTCTCAGTGACTCTCTTGTTCCCTATAAAAATGTAGGTGGAAATGTCACCCTGAAGATGGGTTTCTTTCCTTAGGATTGTGAAAGACTGGCCCTTAAAAGTGCTTCTGCTGTTGATGATGGAGAAAAAAGTTTACAAACAGCAGTGTTGCATCTGCTTGGCTTCTGCTTTTGTGAAAGTGATGTTCTAAACATGGAAAAGATGGTGTTCTGATAGCTGTCATTGCTCTGGTATAACCTTAGCTGTCTGGAAATGAGCTAATTAAATTTTTTGGTGTGTCTTTTAGAGAATACATTTGCATTTGACATAATTAGTGGTACGCAGACCCAGCTATATCCAGGGGGAATCTCAAGACAACTGCTTTGCTGACTATTAGTGCCTAATTTCTGAATGTCAAACCCTGCACATCTTAATTTCTAGAGAATAAGCTCAATTGAACTTTCTCCCAGTTATGTAAAAACTGCTCAGATAAAACCAAGTGGACACCAATGTAATGAATGTGGTTATTAAATTGTTTCAATTGAAAGAACCCTATTCTTACACCATCATAATGGGAACAATTTATCCCCACTGATCAGCCTGTCTCTTTTTTCTGAGCTCTCTTTGATCTTGAAGCATATTGCAGTGGTGTGTCCTATTGAAAAGCAAAACTGGGGCAATTTTAATGCTTTTGTACCTTACCAGTGCTCTAGTTTTTCGTTGTTTAAAAATAGCTGTTAATTATAAGTGCAGTTTAAATGTCTCAAGTGACCCAGAAATGCAGGTTGGAATGAGACAGATTGTGTGTCTCATATAAAACAGATGTACTTTCACAGAGCAGTCTGAATTCAGCCCTCAATATGTATCCTTCTCTAAGGTTATTTCAGTCACATATTGAGTTTGTCTAGCATTAAGCTATAAAATCCCACACATTTTGAGCAATGAAGACAAAACTTCAGCTATATTTACCTCAAGAATAAAAAGCCTCTTTTTCTGTGTGCATGTATTTTGCTGGTAGTGTTTGATGGGATGAGGGCATTTCCCTTTGACTCCAGAGACTCAGGAGATCAGATACCTCATTTAATCTCCACCTCTTCTGTCTCTTGATGTAATAAGCCCATGCTTTTAAAGAACATTTAGTGGTAATAAACTTTCAGGACCTCCTCTTATTTTGACTGGATTAAGTACTCTATGAGAACGAGCCATATCTTGCAGATATAAAATTTCAAGCTTTTTCCTTTTTTTTTTTTTTTTTTGAGTTGCTCGAAGTAGTCTTTTTTTTTTCTCTTCTGCCAACAATACATTTTAATTCCTATCTGTGATGAAGTTCATCCAGACAAGTATAAAAAATAACATGCAAATTAAATTAAGGCAAGTTAATGATTTAACTGGAGGGCCTGAACAAATCAGTTATTTATATATCTATTTATTTGTATATTGTTAGACAGCAATTTTCAGACATTTCAGTTCAGCAAAAAGACTTGGTTTCAACTTTCCAATGAGAATAGGGTGTGAGAAGTGCAATGAGTTTGATTAGCTCTCCCCTGGCCCTGAAGATCAGTGGTACAAATTTAAAAGCCATCACCTCTTCATGAAACTGAAGGGGTTAATAGTGAAGGAAACCAAGGATCAGCTGAGCTTGGATTATACATTCAGATCTCAGTCATTAAGAGAGACTGACACCCAGTTAAGGGCTGAATGTTGTGGAAAGGATTGGTCTGTGAGTGTAGAAGAACCTACCTGCTCTGCAGCTGAGCAGCAAACCTTATCTAAAAGAACATTTTAAACTTATTAAAAGTTATTATTAAAAGTTATAATTAAACAACACCTACATTTTGCTTCTTCATGTCACCTAAGAATAAGGCAAAAAAAAAGAAGGAAAGAAGATAAAGATTCCTCTGCATATCTGATTCCTTGGCTCACAAAAACTTTTTCTTAAAAAAACAGAATTTTATAGTTTATATTCAGACACATCCTCACATAGTCAGATATGCACATGATGAAGAGAGAAATATGCTCATTTGGTAGTGGGACTATGCTATTTTGTTTTCCACTGTCCTGGAAATAATCTTCAATTCATTACTTAGAAAACTTCTCATGAATCTCAGAGGATGTTAAAAGAATAAATTGGCTATGATATACTGCTATTCTGTGAGTCCAACTTCAAGAGATGACACAGATCTCACTAGTTTGAAACATCAGCCCCTAACAAACCTCATTGATAATATCTGCCTCTGGGAACTTTCACTTTTATGGAAACTGAAGTGCTTCCTTTAACTATTCCCACTTTAGCACTTAACGCTGTCACAATGGAAAACAATGGATTTGATAGTAGCTGAAACAGTAGCACATCTACACTGGAAACAAGAAAAATAACATTTGGAAAAAAGGGTTTGTCAGCTATCACTCTCTTTCCACCTTTTTAGGACTAAGGTGGAAAATGAGACAGAGGTGTCTTGTTTTCTACTAAAACTCTGTGGGCTTTGTTTTAGCCTGTAAATTTTCATATTTTTATTCCGTGAAGGACCAGGACTGAGCCTCAGTTTAAAAATGTGCATGAGTTAACCACTTCTTTGATGACGAAGTGCAAACTCAAAATCAAACATATGTTTAGAATTGAGTGCTATGCTGATATGGGATGGGCAAACACTTAGAAGTTCTCTAGCAGTGAGAACTTTAATTTAAATTTAGGTGAAAATATTTTAACTGCACTCAGTACCTCCTAAAATGTATTGGTAGGGGAATTGTACTCAGTGCAAGAAAGCTTTATTTCAAGGATGGTTTGGGTTAACACTGTTTTTTGTGTTTTAATTTTAAATTTCCCTTCTCTTATAAGTGACAGTGATGATGTTACCGTACTAAAATCAAAGCCATTTGATATATGATGCAATGACTGTTCTGTGGTGGCTTTTTGTTGGTTGTTCTCCTCCCCCCCCCCAAGAATGGGCAATTAGCTTAGAAAATGTTTTCATGTTTCACTTTTCATAGAACTTGGCAAACCAGAAAATTTGTGTCTCTGAAACGAACAAATATGAAAATAGAGCGAGTCACAATGTGTGAGGAGAAAACACTGGGAAACAACTCTCTAAGGAGGTAGAAGTCACAAAGACTTTTCTGAAATCCACAGGGAAGACTGCATAGATCATCTAAATAATAAATAGATAGCAGAGAAAAGTAGACTGCAAGGTTAACAGGCAGCAGTGATAGAGGACTCTGCTGCTTTACGTGCATGGCAACACTTCTCTGTGTATAGTCCTAAACTGGCCTCCATTGAATGGCTGAACTCGTTTTATGGACTAGTAGTTCTATTCAGGCTTGGCAAAGTTCATGCAAACATGCTGAGTTTTTGTGTGGTAACATTAATTAGACTTTTTTTAAAAGTCTGTTAAACAATCTTTTAGTAAATTCCTACATGACAGGGAAAAAATCCCACTCTATTAGGGAATTCATTGTGATTGCTGGGACTAGTTCTGTTATGATTGCTTATTTCAGACATAAAACAGAACAGTTGTATCTTGTGTATCAGAGACAACACATATATGCATATAAATGCTTTCTATATTCAGCCTTTGAATTTGCTGTCATAAATTGTAATGGGTGAACTTCAAATATTTGGAGACTTTTTGAGAGAGGGACCCAATGATTTAAATATCCATGATCCCTCCAATGAAGTCATCTTTCCACTCAGCATCAAAAAAACTTTTGCTGTCATCTTTTTGTCTCATTTCAGACACTACGCATCTGAGGACCTCTGGAGAAGGTCCAGAGGAGTAGAGCAAGAACAAGGTCAGGGAAATATGATTCATGAAGAAACCCCGAACTGAGGCTGTTCAGCTCCTAGAAATGAAGGCTGCCAACAGACGTGGTCACAGTGTTCCCCTGCTGAAAATCCTGGTACAAAAGAGCAAACAGATTCATCCTCTGTAAACACAGAGAGTAGAAAAAATTAATTGTAGGCTTGAGCTGCAGAAAGGTGGAATTAGGCTGGATGTAGAAGCTTTTTTTCAGAGGTGGTTATGGGAAGATACTACAACTATGACAGAGTGAGATGTAAAGGGAGATTAGACAGAAATAGTTTTTCTACTTTGGGGATGCATTTGAAGTGTTTATACACCCTTTGACTCTATTGTCTCCTAAGAACTCTTTCCATTTCCCTTACCAGTAACTCATTGCATTTCTTCTCATTCTAACACTTCCAAATAAAGGTTTATTGCCTTCCATAAAAATGCATTTATCAGTGTGCTGCTCCTTTCCTATACTTCCACTTCCCTTTTGCAGTTTTAATCTCTCAATTGGAGCTATCCATGAAGATGTAATCAATAAATGAAAATAAATTGAAAAAATACAATGTGAGGAGGTGAATGGGATTTTTGGTGGCCTGCCAGCTGGTCTTTGTATTTGTATTTACAAGTGTTTCATAATCAGCAGTTTCCTGATTTGTCTTGTACTTAAACCCAAACTGATGGTCCTGAACTTGATGTCAATGTTTTAGCAGAGTGCATCTGAGTTTTGTAGTTGTAACTACTTTATTTGATATTTTCCTAATAAGAATAACATTTTGCTTTTATTTTTGCCCACAAGTTCCTTGGCTTTTACAGTGATGAGGAGCTTGGAGACAATTTTATGCTTACATTTTGGTAATTCCAAAACTGTTTCGTGTAAACTAAATTAACTCTCCTTACAGGAGGTACAGAATGGGCATCCTTCCCGGAGAGTGTCCTAGTGGGCCAGCTTCTTTTGGTTCTCTCTAATTCCTCCCCTTTACTTTTTTTAATCAGACTTTGCCTCTTACTCTCTAGTTTGATGAATTTTATTCTTGGTGATAAACTCGCTTCAAACAAAAGATAAGAAAATATTCTGAATAAGGGTTTGCATGGTAGATAAGGCATTTTTTTTTTTTTTGAGGAGGGCTTTCAATAGAAGAGGCAGAAGATAGACTTCAGATGCAGTGGGCTTCCCATCACCAAGCTATTGTAGAAATGGGAAGGAAAACCACCTCTCCTTTTCCGTGGAAGGAATGAACTCATATTATGCTTTTGTTGGTGGTTTGTTTATTTTTTGACCCAAAACTTGTGATAGTAAATCACATAGAACTTTTAAGAACTATAGCTGGAACAAATACCTGTTAGGAGAAATCAAGTCAATGATTAGCTGTAACTGTGCTCAGACACTGCTGTCTCAGGCTCTGGGTGGAGGCCAAGTCAATGAGTCTGTAACATGCTGTAATCTTGGAACATACTGAACAACATCTGGGGTTTGAATAAAAATATATTTAGTTACATGCATACTTTCAAATTCTTCTCTGTAGTGGATTTATCATTACAGTTTTGTCCCATTTCCCAGGGCTCATGCTTCGTGCTCCCACTCGTTGCATCCCATGGCTGCAACCAGCACTGGTACACAATTACAGTGCCATCATCCACAGGTTTGTCAGATGTTGTTTGTCACCACGAAGAGAGCTGTGGGCAGAACTGCCAAACAGATGCTGCTTATTACCTCTTTTACTGTATTTGCTCTCTTTGAGAGCAAAACTAGAGAAAAAAACTTCAGTAACTTGCATAATGCTTCTGTAAATTACATCCTATTCAAAATGGCCAGGAAATTTTTACTGCCCATATTTTGTGCCATGCTACCCTTTGAGACAAAATGATGTAAAGCTCAGAATGTTTTCCTAGGTGTTAAATCCACACTAATCATTGAGGGGGTAGAAAAGAAGAAATCTGAATTTCTGTGAACTACGGATCCATTAATACACAGGGATTTAACATGATTGGACCTGCTGGTAACCAACTAATGGACTAACTCTGTAGCTAGTGATAAGGAAAATGATTCCGCTATAATTCAAGCACTTCATTACATCCTGCTGCAAGTCAGCATTATACATATTTTCTAAATTTCGAAAAGGAAAACATTTGTGCAGTCTAAAGACAAAAGCTTTATGCACATCTTTGTGCACAGGAGATTGTAATGCACTCCTTGATATTTTCCTGTACACTGAAATTAGAGGACAGTTTTATTCTGTCACAATTTCTTGTTGCCACTGTATATTTGGTGGCAGGAGTCCATTCTCCAAGGTTAGTTTAGTTAATACATAATTGTAAATTAACTTAGGTGATTTAGTTATTTGTGTTACTTGTGACTTTTAACCATCAAGTGTGTGTGTGTAAATATTCAAGAAACAGTCCTGTTTCTAAAACAGTAGAGAAGATGTAAGCCTGATACAGTGGATTTGTTTCAGTTTGATTTGCTAACTTGAGAAACTTGGGGAAACTTTGGATCAACAATATGACTTTCCTTTCTTTAAAATTATGATAATGGAAGAACAGAATATCTTGTAAAGGGGTTCAGACAGAGATAAAAAACAAAAGCAAAGTGATAATGCTTCCATAAAAGCAGTTGGAGTTGGATTACTGAGCTCCCACAAGATATAAATTAAGATTTTTTTACTTCTAATCACAGCAGTAGCTAATTGCAACAAGGCTGCGATGAAAGTAATAGGAAGGTTGGGAAGATTTGATGTGACAGTGTGAGGGGAGACTGAAAAGATCAAATAGATTAGAGGGAAAATGGAATTAAAATTTGACTTTGTTCTCCCTCTAGTCAATGGCAAAGCTCTCATTGACTTTATGAAGCATAAAAATCTAGATTCAGAGGATGACCAGGAAATACGAACACATATACACGAATAAATGGTGTAAAGACAGTCAATATGCTAAGGTAAAGGAGTGTCCTGTCAGCGAAAATGCAGTGCAGGCTAGTTACAGCAAACAGAGAAATTCCTGTCCTTATCTAAAACCTCTTACATTTCAGCACTGCACAAAGACCAAGAGATCAAAAAAGGAAGGAAAGTTCTAAAAGTCAGAATACACACAACACATAAAAAAATCCTGAAAGCTGAGAAAATTAGTGTGGCTTAAACCTAGAATTGTGCAGAAATTAAGCCTAGAATTTTGTATAAATTATTCCCAAGGTAAATTTTCTATTTTGAGACTTAATGCAACTTTGGCTAATTTGCCAGTATCAAGGACTGAGAAGACAATTTCACCTACCTTCTTTTCTCATGCAATCTTAAAGTCAGCAGGCAGTGTTCTTCTTTTTGTAATGGATTTATTCCAATAATGAAGAGCAGAAGGTATGGCAGATATCAGAGTTAGAAATGTAATAAAAGGAGTTATTTACTATTTCATTGTTTCCTATGCGTCACTGTTTGGCTCTTACATAAACCTTTCATTTTTAGACTAACTCTTGAAAGCTGTTGGTTTGTGTTGACGTCATGTGAACTTGGATCTTACATGTATAACTGCCTGAAGTGTGTGGGACCGCCACACAGTCAGGAATTTCCATACAACCATTGTTGCAGCTTCTCTCTGCCAAGGGGATAACAGCATCTGAATCAGACACTTGGATTAGAGTCCAGGGAAACAGATGTGTCCTCCAATACATTGCATTATTTATTGTCTTTGGATTTTTCCCATTTTAAGTTGCTTAAAAAAGTTTTAAAATATTTTTTCCTACAGCATTTAACACAAAGAAATTCTTTTTAATTAGTACATTGAAGGGGATCAAAAAAAGACTTGTTTCAATGACACATAAATAGGTGAAGGTAATGCTTTGGAATGATATTTGTAAAAACCTTACAGTGAAAGTTTTCAAATTGTTTATGTGGGAGAAGAAAGGAAGAATAGTTAAACTAACAGTTAAAGTGAAACTACCCAAGAGTCTGAATATTACAATATTTATCTTTACTACAAAACTGTGGAACACATTGCCACAGAGTGTTAAGTCCAAAGGTATGATGGAAAACATAGGAATTTGATAAAATTGCTGAGAATTGACTTGATAATTGAAGGTTGAAATATGCAGGTCTCAGAGTCACCTAGGTGATTCTGGAGTTTGGATCCCATGTGCATGTGGTGAAGGATGTCCCTCCTTGTTCTGCTATACTCCTTCTGTAGCAGTCTGGCTGCAGACTACTCCTTGGAAAAGGAACTGCACAGTGCTTGAGTCAGTAAGGTCCTTCCAAACTTCTTACACTGTGCTGTCTCTAAGCCCATTGAAACCTGAATCCACACAGGGAGATAGGTGCAAGGACATCCTAGGGAGAGAGTGAGTAGTGGAAAGTAATATATGGTGTGTAATTTGGAGAAGGCAGAAATCAATATTCACTTGAAGAGTGTGTAGTACCTCAGGTGAAGGAATAAGCTTGAAATGATAGAAGGGGCTTTAAATTACTTGCTCACTGATTTTGACCAAGGTGTCTCCTTCCCTCTTTCCTCTCCTCTCCATCAACTTATGGAACTTGACAAACTTTAAAAAATGGGATCAAGTGCACAAGGGAAAGAGGGTGAAGTCTCACTAAGTAAAGGATGGTAGGCAGAATTTTACAGATGAAACACAGTTGATGAGACACAAACATCTTTCAGCTGGAAATAATGACTAGCATACTTTAAGTGAGTTCATCCAGTCCTAGAAAGTCTAAGACAAAAGCAAGGGCAACATTTTTCGGAGAGCTGGGTGCAGCTGCCAGAACACTAGACCCCTGTGCAATCAGAAAGTAGAGGTGGAAAATAACTTCCCAGAATTTGTCTCATTTTAAGTAGCCGTATATAAAATAATGCTGATCGTCAGGAGGTTTTGATGAGTATAAGCAAATCACTGCCTTTCCATTGGTAGTTTAGGTAGAATGTTAGCTTAAATCCTCCTAAATATGCTGAGGTAACCAACTGAGCATCCAAGAAAACACGTCTGAAGGCAAGATACTGCTTAAAAGTGACTCTAGTATTTGGAATGCTAAATAATTTGTTTTACAGAACTCTGCTTCTGAACAAAAAGAAAAGAGTGCAAAACCTATCTAGAAATAATAGGACATAGTAGGCTCTTAGAGACTGATTTTACAGTCTTCGTGAAACCCAGCTTCACTGAAGCCATGTGAATATGCCAAAGATTGTGAGTCTGGGTCTGTAGGAAGAACATGAAAATTAATGGGATATCCAGATATAAAGGGTCCTCAGCGCAATTCTCAGTCCAGAAAAAAGCTGGAAAAAATTAATAATATTTTACAGATCATATCAGAGTTTTTTCCTAGTTTAATATTTAAACCCATAGCCAGCATGAATATATCAACTGGCCCATATAAACCTGCTGAAGTTCTGTCTAGTCCAGTTACTAGCCATTACACCTGGCAAAGTCTCAGGGAAATGTATGGGCCCAAATCTGACCCACCTAAAGTGTAAGTTTCAGTGCTCTCAGGCTGCTTCTAAGGTTTATGCATGGGAAGGATCTCTCCAAAACTGAAGGGAGAAAACAGGACTTTATACAAGGCTATTCATGGCGTTTGTGAGAGAAGAGGCAGTAAAGCAAGAACTCATCACTCATCAAAACTCATGTAATTCCTATGTGTCATTTCTCTTCTTTCAAAAAAAAAAAGCTTGATTGAAGTACGGGCTCTGACTCTCATGCACCCTGCTGCTGCACTGGTTTTACAAAGGTGCAAGTCACCAGAGTTAGCCTGGGATCAAAGCTGGCTCCCTGACTGATCTTTGCTTCTACTCTGTCTATGAAAATGAGTTGTTTGCAGCTTAGACTTAAATATTGTAAGATTTGATAAATGAGCTTTAACCTCAGGTCTCTTGTTAATTGGGATATCTGAAACTTGTTGTTTCAGTTAAAACAACCATCTTCTGAAGGTATTTAGGGACCAAGTTTCATTCCAGGAAATATTAATTCATTCAGTGCCTATCTACTTGGAGGGTAGAGCCCACTGGCCATATGATGGAATTACTACAACTCTTCTCATAAAACCTTCAGTCCCTTAGCATAATAAAACTGTCTCAAACTCCTAAAGAACATTTTTTTTTTTTAATTTCTGCATTTCATACTGTGTTATTACTCAAAACCACTTCATTTAGGGGCATTGTATTCCACAAAGGCTGCTGGGTGCTAGCTGGACCCATGGTGGTATCCTACTGGATCACCATCTTTAGACAGCAGTAAATAGGTAACTGAAGAGTTCCCTTTCTTTGCTGGGAATGAAATAACTCAAATCACCCTGTATTTTATCCACACACACATAGCTATGATGTAGTCATTGCTGCATTGGAAGTTCATAGGAAAGTCTACTTGATGATAATTGATTCGTACACTCAGGTTTTCAGCTGTTGGCATCCTGAAGGTGAAGATCAAAACAGCTTAATGCTGCAACATTTCAGTCAAGGTAAAGATGCATTTTGGGCTGTGTAAAGTCTTTGCTATATTTATTTGCTTAATTGCCTAGTCACTGTCATTAAGTATTATTAAGTAAATTAACAGATATAAATCAATAGAGAAGAAATTAAATGCTTCCAGCGAGATAGTAATTTAAACACAAATCACAACTAGAAATCAGACAAAGAGTTCATTCTTTTATTCCTTTCTAGGAAATTATAATTTTTTTTTGGCTGTTCAAATTGAAGCCAAAATAGAACTGCCTAAAACAATACAAAGCAGAGTAAACAAAATTTCTTTCAAAGCTATACACTTTCAAAGACAGTATCCATTAGCTCTATGAGGAATTCTCCACTTCAGAGATCTTTCTTGATTTTGTCCAGAACTGTTGAACTTATTTCCAAGCGACCTGTAACTTTGTTAAGTATATGAAGGTAATTGGATAATGCATTTACCACTCCATAAATTGAGAAATATATTTTAGCAGTGTAAGTATAGCTTACTCAGCACTTTCCTTCCCAGTTTAGTATCCTTTTCATTTTCAATAAAAAACATGAAGCCCTCGTTTCATACAACAGACTTCTTGCAATTGATTTAAAGACATGAGCAGGAGAGCCTGTTGCCAGAGGGACCAGCCCTAGCCCCTCTGCCCTGGGAAGGCAGGAATGCCAACTGAGCAATGAACATGATTTACTGAGCCAGACCTGCCCCCAAATTGCTGGCCACATGAAACACATCTGGAAGCCCACTCATTGGAAAGACAGGAATGGGCATTATTTAATGCCAGAGATTTTTTGGGAATGGGACCAAATACATCTTCTGTGGGATGAAATGAGAGAGGAAATGGCTTGTTATCCAGAAAAAGTGAGAAAGAGAGAGAAGCGAACTGAGAAGGTGAGGATATGGCTGGTGATGAGAAGAAGGTTTGTATACAGTACATGGAGAGGAAAAGAGTTACTGGAGTAGGATGTATCAACAAGCCAGCACAGATAAGGAGGAAGTAAAGCCTGTGTGGAAGGTAAACAGTTCACAATTGAAAAGAGAGGCCTTGCCAAGAATAATAATTTACAGATAATTAGGGAAAAAGGTTAGCATAAATATGGGACAAACTACAAAAGGCTCAAAACAGACCTAAAAAAACCCATTAACCTTACAGTTCAACATATTACAGTTAACAGCGAACAGGAAGAGGAAAGATGGACATTATATAACTAAGTCCCAGACAGTCTACTTTTTAATAAGTGTTATCAGTCAAAATTTTACGTTAACTTGGGCAGTAGAGGTTGCTTTCATCCCAGAATTATATCACAAATTGTTCAGTGTTGGAAATTGCCACTTATCAAGAAAAGCTGCTGAATACTACTGGTTCCAGGGACCTGTACTCAATGAATCAGCAAAGGACTTTAAATCCCTCACATTTGACATAAAGATTCAAAAACATAGAAATTCATTTAGGTACTAGAGGAAGACAAATCTTGCACAGAGATACACATTCCAGGTCAATATTAAAATATTGGGAGAAAAATTATAATATTGTACCTGATCTGTAGATGAAACTGGTAGGATTTGATTTTCTATTGTGTTGTCTCAAGTACTGAAAATTGCAAAAATTGCAAGCAGGCAAAAATAGGGCTTTATCAAAACAATTTCAAAACAGGCTGGAATGGAAGAGAGGAGTGTCAGGAAGTAAGCTAGAGAGGTTTGTACATATCTGTACACTTTATGCTGTGTAATAGCTGCTCTACAGGGAAAAAAATGTAGGAAGTGGCATAAAACACTGTGCTTGGACTCTGCTCTGCCCCTCTATCAATGTCCAGTGGAACCCCTACCCTTTTGCATGTAGAAAATCTCCCAGAAGAAATAAATGTTATTATGCATGATTCCCCTAGGATGACAACAGAACTAAACAGAATTTTTTTCCTTTCTTGGAGAAGACTCTTCTGTTTTTCACCGAAATACCAGGAAATGAGCATCCTTACAGCATTCTAACAGGAAATAATGACAGAGGCAAATTCTGTTAATATTTCAATATACTGCAGAGTAACAAAAATCTGCAAAAGTTTGTGTTGCTGAATATATACATACATATCTTCTTTTTTTTTTTTAACGCAACTTTTGACGCGGAAAATATACTATTAGCAAATAGATCCTTCTTCCTACACTTTCAGATTTCATTGGTGCTTAAAGGAATGTTAAATTTTTTTATCTCTGGGGGATGAGGATAAAACCATTTTCTGACACACACATCATTTTTTTTGGTGACATCTTAAAAAATATATGGAAAAAAAGTGAGAGTGTGGGCATGTCATTGTCTTACTGAACATGCCCAAAACCCAAATACAATGGATAATTTTCTATTAAAATCATATGATAAAACTGCTTATTTTTTTGTGTTGCAGAGGGAAGGTTTGGTTTCATTAACACTTATGGTGTATACATGCTTGAGTTGCTTCACAACCCTCTTGCCTGTTTACTATGATAATAGCTAGAGGCGATCAAACGATGGACAGTTGTACAATGCTTCTTTGAATAATGTTTTACAGAAAAGACATCTGTTGTGCATACAACCCATCTTTCAAGGACTAAAAGAGGTGTTACCAACGTTTCACTTCCTCATGAAAATCTCTAGGTTCCTTAAAGTTCGTATGTATTCCACCATAAGTAGTATAGTTTTCTTTGTGAAGACATCCAGCTTGGATATTAAAGATATATTGAAATTCATACATCCGGACTAAGATATTTCTTCATCTGTGGGGCCTATATAAATATTGTTCTAGAGGAGATTCAGCTGAACCAGCAATTGGGAAAACTGATTCTGTTGAAGGCAAATGTATTTCTTATTTCTTGGCTACAATATTTGTAAGTGAGGTGTGAAATTCCCCTTTAATGGCATGTTATTTGCAAGTAACTCACAGCAAAATATTTGTCCTACATTCTGTTCACCTTACTCACTCCATTACTCCTACCACCTTCAAGGAGACTAATGTTGTGCATACAGCAAGTGAGATCTTTATTCTGCTTCAGTCCACTGCCATTTGGTTTCACACAGTGACAGACCAGGGACTTACTGCGTGCAGTCAGTTTAAACGACATTGACTTTCCCTGGTTCTAACTGCTGTTGTTATTCAGGTTGGTGCTGCAGTCTTGTACGACAATTTTGGCTGTGTAGCTGACCAGCTTTGGGTTTACACTGTTACGTACCTGAAGACAAAACGGCTGCCTCATTAGGGTCAGTGGTAAGATGATACGGAAATACTGAGGGGTTTGCAAACTGAACTAGACAGCAGCGCTGCAAGAGATGTCAGATAAGCACCTACATTTAAATGAGCAGGAGAGAAAATGTCAACCCCATACCCAGTCTGGTACTGACAAAGAAATGTGCATTTATAAATGTAATGGAGACCAGTGGCTCCCACTGCTAAAAAGCACCTGATACCATCCATTACCAACCTTTTGTGGGGAAAGGCCAGTGTTATTGTGGAGATTGAGTGCACTTGTGAGGAGAGAGTACTTTCCTCAGAAAGGCTACAGCCTTCTTATTAAATAATAATTTACAAAAGTTTTTAACCCCTGTTGGTTTCTATAGCATCTTGACATAAGTTACTGAAGATTTCTTTTATAAGGCGCTTTCCAATATTAATCTACTTAGTCAATATCTTACAGTTCTGCATATGTATGTGAAGGTTTGTAATTTCAGCTTTAAATATGTATAAAATTTATTCTGACTTTCCTATCACAGTGCTTCTCCCTTCAATTTTCAGTGGAGTGACTGTGGTGGTTGACTGCTGGTAGCGCACACTGAGATAAGAGCAACTGCTGCTGTCTTTCAGTAGTAAGTGCTCTAAGCCAGAGCTGCACTGAGCAGCAGCTCAGATGGGCCAAAGCAGCTGACTCAGGCAACAAAACTTGAAACATCATTATAATAATGAATTCAGACCTTGAGTGGGCTGACAGTGCTGGATTTACAAATCCCTTCTAAAACACACAGGATTGATGCTGTACTTTAATTAGCTACTGAGTTGATTCACAACTTCCAAAAGTAGATGTTGTAGCATGCACAGATGCTAAAGTAAACAGCACCTTTGCAAGAGCCGCTCTTCAGGCTGGTGAAACTCCTTCAGCTTTCCAGGTTGGCTGTTTGTCAAACCCACAGTGTTTGGTGGCTGCTGGTAATGGATTTTTTGTTTGTTTTGTAAAGAGTTTCATTCAAAGCTTTAAAGAACCTTGGCAGCACTTAAGTGAGCACAGCTTATGGTGCAAAATGAAAGTTCGAGCAGCAAATGGTCAGGGTGTGCGAGCAGCCTGTGAGTTTGGAGGTTTCAAAACTCCAAAGCAATACTTTAGTTAGTTCACTGTAATGAGAAATAATTCTGCAGATCTAATCTGAATGCTGCATACTGAAATGTTAATGTGCCTTTCGGTCTGATGAACTCACAAAAGAGTGATGCCAGCATTGTGTCAGCAGCGATGTTACCCACATTATGATTTTCACAAACACACCTGGGGCAAAAAAAAAACCACCTAAAAGTCAAAAGCCAAAAGAAAATGATGCTTCTTTTTTAAACAGGAACAGGCTATACTTAAAAGTCTATAGGTACATGAATAATCTTTGTCCTCTGATTTCTTATGCATTTTAGTGCTCTCCATCTCCTTTTCTTCTTGAGCTGGCGGAGCATGTGCTCTGTGAGCATAACATATACCCTACCTCTTGCCCCAGTTTCCCAAAATTATGTGCTGAAACCAGCTCCCTAAATTCATATTTATGCATCCAGTTTCCAAAGCCTTAAAGACTCTGAAAAATACTTCCAAAAGTTTGACACTAGATTGGGTATCTGATACTCCTGAACATAGAAATAAAAATTAAAAGTGCACCATAATTGAGGTGAAAATACAAACTCACCTGGCAATAGCTGTCATTGCTGAATTCTGAATCAACAATTCATGGTGAGGAAAAATGAAAGAAAGATGACAAAAAATTGCTAACAATATTTACAATGTAGATATTGATTAAAAATTCACATTGAATGTTGACCTTTCCCTCTTAAACACTGCTACAACCATTAACAGGAACATGTGCAATGACAGGGTAAGAAGGAGAGATAGTTTTGGAAACCCTCACATACCAAGAGGTTCCCATATCACCAGGAAAACAATGAACTTAATATGGACTATAGTAGTCCATTCCTTCCTGCACGTGGAGTTTCCTCCTTGAAAAGACTGCTCTACTAGGAATGTCCCCTTGGAACTTTATGGAATAAACAGTGGACAGTGGAACAAGAACGTTTTGCCAGAAAGTTGCCTTCTTTCTGGAAATATGCACACCGCACAGAAGATGATGTGCTCCTCTCCAACAGATTTTCCATTGTGTATGCTCTTTCAGCAGTTTATAAACAGAGAGGGAAATGTAGTCTGATTGTCAAACATCAACTGGACACATATAAAATACACTCAGGATTGTTTACAGAATCACTGTATTTTATAAAGGATATAGTTTCACCCACTCTATGAGGTCAGAAAGCAACATAAAAGAGAAAACCTTCTGGGATTGTGTCTTCTGCACTGAGCATTACCACACACAGGCAAATCATGAATGACTCATACCTGCTATTTCTTGACTCTAGGTTAAACTTGGAACATAAATTATGTCAATCTGCTGATGTAAATTTTCCACAATTCATGTCTGGCTTGAGTTAAATGGCACACTGTTTTCCCCTACTGCAGGTATATTTGAATTCAAGTAGGCTGTCAAATAAATATTTAAAGGTGAAATGTATAAAAGAAGACAAAGCACAGCCACTAAATGCTGATGTTATGGTCCTTCTTCATGGCATAAGAGCCAGAAGATTGTCATGCGAATATAAAGGGATGTTTTAAGTAAAAATAATTATGTGCTACCATAAAATGTCTTCAGCTGTGAATAAAACACTCTCATTTGAATAAGTTATAGTTAAAAAGTTTAGGGTAAAATATTTTTTAGAGATTGTTTTTGCTTCCAGGCCACAATTATGTCATTATTTTTCAGGATATTACAAATGTCAGATGCGTAAGAATTAAGAATCAATTATTAAAAAATTATAATAATATTTGAAGACTGTGGAATATAAAAGGTATATAATAAGAATTGGCTAGGCATAAGGATGGAGAAGAAACTGTTTAAAAATTAATTTTTTTTTGAGGCTCTTTCTTTTGTGCTTTTTGATCGTAGGCTAAGTTAAAGCCATCTGTCTGTTTCTGCATGCATTTAAATATGCGCCTGAATATATTTTTGGGGGTTGTGTCTAATTTACCAGGCCAGCAGAAAGGCACTTCCACTCTAGATGCATTCAGTTTCTAAAGCTTCAGCTAAAGGAGTCAGGGTCACAGCTATGCCAGCTTGTAGAATAAGAATTGAGTCCCAGTAACTTTCCTATACTGTAAAATGTAGGCAGGCCTTTTGCTCTGTGATTAATTTCTTTTTAAGTGCATTCATTTCCCTCTCTCATGCTTGAGAATATTTTTAAGCTATCCCTTTGTTTTAGATCTTCCTGGAAACAACTATTTGTTAGTGCTGAGAAAACAAGTGTAGGTCTGGTTTAAAAGTGCTGCTGTAAGTTTTGAGTGCTTTGGTCTGTGTTTCAAATGACCAAGGGAAAAATTCTGCCAACAAATATAACTCCCCTTTTTTTTTTTTTGGTTTGGTTTGGTTTGGTTTGGTTTGGTGTTTTTGAGGGTTTTTGGGGGGGAGGGGTTTTTGGTTTGTTTTTTGGTTGGTTCATTTGTTTTTTTTGGGGGTGTGTGTGTTTTGTTTTGTTTTTGTTTGTTTTGTTTTTTTTTTTTTAAAGGAAGAATGTCTCTCAATGAGTAATGCTCAAAAGTGTACCATAAACAAGGGTTTTTGAAAATTCAAGTTTCACCTACCTTGCAGAGTTAAATTTTACCTATTAGTCAAGTGGTTCTCTTTGGTATAAAATAAAGATCCATTTGCAGTTTGTAAACAATGTCATTGATTATTAAAGGCTTTCATCACCATGGATGAAGTTCTGAAGTTAAAATGTTGCAAGTTTTGCCTATAATTTAGTCAAATACATCACCTTAAATTAGAAAAATAATTATGGAGATCAGAATTTCAGCCTTTTTGAAGACTGTCAGCTGGAAGCCATAGCAGGTTCATGGCTTATGTAGCTGAACCTAAAGAAACTGGATTTTTGTTAAAGCAAATGCTAGCACTAGCAAGCAGGAGCCATAACTGCCATTGCATCTGGAGTTCTTAGTGATGGAAACATTTCAGAAGCAAGAATTTAATTGATAAAGCATTTTTCCTCTACATTTCCAAGCAGGCCACTGAGCAAAACTGTTGTTGACTTCAAAGAAGGATACTGTATAGGACTGGGCACTAGGGGGTCATGAGACAGACGAGAATACACAATTAGGTAAATTTACTGTGTATGTACTTTGAGTGGTGCTATGCTATGGGAAACTTGTGCAACATAGTTGTTTGCAGAATCCACAGCTTACTGGCAGCCAGGCCCACCAAAACTACCTATTTACATGTACTAAATTTACCTGGAAAAGAGCATTTCAGTGCCAAACCTCACAAAACACAAGAAGCTCCAAGAAGAGGCATCCTATGGTGCTGTGGTTATTTTGGTGTAAATTTCAGGTAATATGCTGGTGAGATTTGGGCATAAGCAGACCAATAGTTTTTAAACTGCAGTTCACGGCTTGTAGAAATACTCTTAAAAACTAAGTAAGAGAATAATTGGCTTATCTGCAAAGCTCTTTGTTCACTGACTTCTACATAACAGCTTCTTTTCTTGAAAGAAATTATAGCAAATGAATGTTAGATGCTATTTTTATTTTGCAAATGAAACATAATTATTTAGAACGTTTGCTAAAAGAGTAGTTTCCAACCTATGAAAAATATAATGCAGTATTGACATAATATCTGCAGATATTCTCTCATTCTGAATAGTACTGCCTCTATGTATATTAAGAATAACATTAAGCAGAGACATAAATGTCTTACAATTGCATTTCTGGGAGGTAGAAAGACTCAGGGGCCTATCAAAAACCAGAAAGAACTTCAAAAACCATCTCGTAACTCCTGTGAGACTTTTGGGTACAGGATGTTATTTTGAGACTCCATTACCTTGCTCCATATCAATTTTACAGTCCACTTGCCAAAACAGTAGTAGTTTAGTTTTGATATACGTTTCCATGTATTTCTTTGGAAATTATCACCGCTTTTATTTTCTAAATTGGGGAGAATGCCAAATCATGCAGCTTTTGTTTCATATGTTCAACCTCTGCCTGAGTTCACTGCTTACATTTACAGTCTATTTCAGAGGATACACTGTTGCTTCAACATTTTATTTAGCAAAATAGAAATAGAGGAACTAATAAAGGCATCAAATGTGAAGTATAGCCAGAAGGTTTCAACAGAAATAACAGCAGGGCTACTTCATCCTTACAGCATTTGAGTCAGTGATATTGCAACTGACAAGCTTTCCGCTTTGAACATTTAATTCTGTAATGTAAAGTACAATTCAATAAAACATAAACAGAGAGAATGTCCAATTCAGTCACACACATTAATTCAAAAGTTTAAGATGGTATAAAAAGTGGTGTACTTGATAATTTTTTTATGTGAGTATATTATATGCATACCCGTTACACCCACGTAAAAATTGTGGTACTCAGGCAATAATATATTTTGAATGTGTCTGAAAATTAACTAATAATTCATAATACAATTGTTTCTTGGGAGAATATGATAAGTAGAATTTTAAATTCATGGCAGCTTCCTAAATTGTACTGAAATTCTGAAAAAGATCAAAGCATAAGAGTAAAATTCCAAAGTAATTCAGAAATAGTAGAAAAATATACTTAGTTGAGGAATCTTTGTCTAGTGTATTGTGCTATTCAGTTTCATACATTAGATTAAAACATTATAGTAGGAAATATTAAGTTAGATAAAACAGAGTAGTAAGAATGTAAGAGGTCAAAATTTCTGAATGAAGCCACGAAAAATGACATTCTCATTTTATCTCTGTTTCTCTTCAGAATACATTTTGTCACATTAGCTTCTGATTAGTTACACATATAGTGAATAATTATTATTCTCAAACAACATCATTGTCCCCACTTCCTTGTAGAAGACAATATTATTATTACATGTGCTTTCACTTATCGACTCTGACAATGTAGAATCTGATGCTATAAAAACAAAATGCCTGGACAGTCCTGAAAGGTTTGTCTGCAGCATATTATGAATAAAGAAAGAGATATTTTTGACTGGAAATAACAAGACAACAACTTCACGGCAATCATGAAGAAAGAAAATGGGGTAATATTTCTACCCTGTTGCACTTTGTGGTGTCTCCTGTGAGATATAATGACCCTGTCTATTGCTATATTATTAAAAACATCAGAATGACTGGATTTACTCCAAGTTGAAGCTCGTATACAATAAAAGTAAATCCAGATTGCATAGGGGTTGTTTAGAGAAGATGCAACTGACCTATCAGAAAAACAAACTTCACTACTGGTGGAGATGTCCTGGCCGTCTGACTGTGTGGCCCCTATGTAACAGAGTATCCGGACAGCGCAGGTGCCTGAGATAAAGTGGATTTGCCACTGGGTACACCTGCTCTGTGTCAGCTGCTCTGTGCGAGTTCGTTATTAAATTTTGTTGCCTTTGTGGTAGGGTCATATTCATATAGATCCTAAAACGAATACTCAGAAACACATGGGTAACTTTTAAACCAATCTTGCTTTAAAATATTAAATGAAAATGGTTGAAACTGTTTACGTGAGAAAGGAGAGGCATGAGAAGAGACACTATGCAAAAGTACAATGCAGTACATCCTCTGGAGCACACAGATCCACCTTTCTTGAGTATGAGAAGGCATTTAATAACACCAAAAAGGTGGAAAATTAAAAAGAATGATCCATTTAAAAAAAAATCTTTCACATGAGATATATAAAAACTGTGAAACTCCATATCACAGAGGCTCTTGGAGGACAAGAAAGTAATAGGATTAAAAAAGGATTAGACATTTATATGCATATCTCTGTCAGGGGTATAATTAAAGATACCAAGCATTTTGGAAGGGCTATTAAGCCTTGCATTCAAGCCTTATAATAGCCTCTATTAATGAAGTATTTCTACATGGACTTTCACAGGCAGAGGCAGGCTGGCTCTGTTTGTGCTCTGATGACATGAAACAGCTTCCTCCCTTTCAGCCCAGTTAAAGCATCATGGGAAACTGAGCAGAATTGTCAGCTTGGAAGAAATGGTAGCACTTAGAAATCTGACACTTCGGACCACCTGAGAATAGTTCTAAGACTCTGGGTCTGAACTGATGTTGTAACAGGGATGTTCCTGAGTGCTACTGTTCCCCTTCCCATTTGTACCTTTTTACAGATGTGATTCCCATGACATTTGGCTTCAACACCTGTGCAAGGTGCAAAAGCAGAGCTATCCCACAATTTAAGAAAACATGCAGCAGGCAAGTTCTGGAACTTCTTTTTTATTCTATTTGTTTTTCTCTCTGGACTTTAGAAAATTTATTAATGTCGCTTTTGTATGCTGATGCATACAGTCAAACAACTACTATGGTAAACATTACATCTTCAAAAGTTGGCTTAAATTTCTCAAAAATCAAATTAATATTTGGTTGCTTATAAAATTTATTCTCAGAGTGCTTTTCCAGTGCAACTGTTTAGATAGTAAGAGCTTTTTCTCTCTCTGATATGTTACAGCTACTTGCCTTACAGAAAAGAGGAAATATATTCACACAGACACGAAAATAAGTAATGTACAGCTTCTTTTCTAGGTTTGATACCCTTTCCAGCCGACTGTTGCAACAGTACAAAGAGGATGGACACTATTTTATTTCTTTATAGGTGGTGGGGAGTGATTATTCTTTCTTGCTTTGCACCATCTGCATCTCATCACTGGTATTCAATGCAGGCAGTGGCTGACCTGGGACAAGGTTGAACCATATTTTCTCCTACAATGCTATTATAGGTGTGAAGGTAGAAGAATGGAACTTATTGTAATATCTGTTTTGTACTTGTTGGCTGAAGGTACTGGACAAGACTTACAAAACTGGTGGTTCTGTTGTGGAAGTCAAAGCTATAGGATTAATTTTCAAAAGCTAGAAGTGTGTTTCACCATAATCTTTCCCATGCCCAATTCTCTATATCACCTCAAATACAGCTCTTGATTATATTTTTAAAAACAATTCCAAAACTTGGGATCTTTTCTACCCTGGTCCCTTCTGTGAATATCATAGAGTCATAGAATTGTTAAGGTTGGAAAAGATCTTTAAGATCTTCAAGTCCAACCGTATGCTTTAGGCTCCTGTCTCAGTTGCTTTGCAGGATGACACAACCACCTGTGCGCTGCATACTGCCAGCAGAGTGTGATCAACTCCTCATTTAAATTAACTTCAACATCCTTAAGCAAACAAATATAATGGATATTAACCCGACCTTAGGTCTACTGCACTATGCTAACAGCACATGGCATTGTGCTGTTATTTGATCACACTGTCACTTTCTAATAGTTTTGTATTGCAGAATTAGATAATTCTATTCCATCATCATAGATATAATACATGGTTGATGATAAAAGTGATATTTAGGAATTACACCATAACTATGCATTGAGACCGGTGAAGATTTTAGTATGGATGTCTTAATATAAAAAAGGATATAATAAAACGTAAGTGCTTCTTCACTGAAAACTTTTTTTTTAGATAAACAGGAAGCCATACTAGTGAATTAATGTGATATGTGTAATTTTTGTCAGTTTACACTGCATTCAGATCAAGCTTCCACCTTTAACCTGTCATGGTTAGGATAGTCCAATGATTAAAATACTGAAGCATTCCTTGGATTCAGTTCCTGGAACTGCTACAACCTTTGTTATTAAAATGGGGCAAATATTTTAGCTCCTCAGAGTTTAATTTTTCCATGTCAAAGGCAAGAGTAGAAAACTTTCTTACTTCACAATGACGACTACAGGAGCATACATATATAAGTGACTGTGTATCATTTGAACACCACAACTGGGTGGAGATTTATTTACTCAAATCTGCAATAGCAATGGCAAAAGTCAAAATGGGAAAATAAGCAAGATCTGAATACCTCAATGCAAAAACTTCCCAGAAAAAGTTTAGAGATGTTTTCACAGAGAATGGTAACAGAAGAAGACAAGGGACTTTCTGCCAGCAACTAAGCTAGTATTTAAATGCAATTTAGGAGAAGGCTAGAATTGCATTTGTACAAAGCTGGGTAATGTTGACCTGCCATGGATCTTCCATGTCACCTGGATGATATCAACCATCAGAGCTACGAAAGATGACACCTTTCATGAACATTAACTGTGGGCTTTTGTGTGGGCTTTTTTTCCAAATGCATTGGCAGATTTGGCACAGTTGTTCAGGCAGGACCTTGGGTGTGGATGTGATTAGATGCTGGAGGTGGAAAATGAAGAAAACATCGAGCCTAACACTACTCCCGAAAAAGAATGCTGTTTGGAAGCAAACATGGACCTTTATGGACACTTTTAGAATGTGTTTTGGGTTTAGTGTTGTGTTTTCCTTATTTAAGGTATAATTCCCCTAATTTTGTACCCCAGTTTTCTAGTATATTCCTTTATTCCTTGTGGGCCTGGACCCTGTCCTTCTCTTTGTTGATTTTTGGTGCAGTGCAGCACTTTTCCCTATATGGTTTTGCCATCCCATTAATTTGCATGCTCCTCTTTTGTTACACCCCTTTTCCTAGTTAGTTCTCTACTCATCCTATGTAAGGGCGGGAGCCATGTTTGAGTTCAGTTCAGTTCGGTTCAAGTCATCAGTTCAGTATAATAGAGTTCCTTGACCATTTCGCATCTGAACCCTCAGAGTGTGAAGTCTCTCATTTTCTGAGTGAACTGTGGCAATTAGACACTTTGCTTGCAGTCAAAATCTACTGGAGAAGCACGCTCACAGTGAATGTCCTCAGCTTTCTCCCACCTGCCAGACCAGACCTACTCATATTCATGGCTACTAATCAAGACAGATTAAAACTGTTTGATGCTTTAATCTGTCAGCCTTTGTTGAATGTAACAAAAGTATAGGAAATGATGGTTTAATTTCAATTTTACAGGGGCTTCTGAAGCTTAGTAAAGACAAAGTGGCGTCTAGAAGTCATGGAAAAGATTGGTATCACTTATATAAACATCCCATGTGGAAATAAATAACTTTCCCATCTGGAAATAGATAACTCTAACAGTTTTCACTGTGCATTGACCACAGAACAAAGCTTTATGACAAAGCTTATACCATAATTCCCATCTATCTACTTTTTTCATATGCATATGTAACTATCAGAGTTGCCTATGCAGGTAAGCTGCTTACAGAGCAGTAAATACTGTGTAAAATAGCTGTGGCTGAGGGAGGAATGGTTGACAACAAGCAAGTAATAAGCCCTTCATGCCAATTACCTCATGTAGGGATCTAAGCTTCACTTCCTCAATGTATATTGCCTCTGCCAAAATTAACAGGAGCTTCTTGAATATAATGATAGGCAATCCTTTGGTGTCTTGTGAGGGGGATCCAATTTACAAGCAGAAAAGGACAGAAAAAACAGAAAATCATCTGTTTGCTTTAGAAATCCCTTTTCTGCCTTTCAGAATACTCGTTTCTTTCTCACAGGTTGATGTTTTTCTTCTTACTGATGCTGAATGCTGGTAAGACTTTTCTTGGTGCAGCCTCTGGAACTCAACTGCTGACCACACCCGTGGATTTTCTTTACATTAAATTATAGCAAACTGCCTGATTAATACACACCTCTGGCTAAATATCACCTCAGTAATGCCAATATAAATCCCAAATAATATCCCTTATGTTGGCAAATCTGGCACAGCATTTGCAGAGGGATTTCAGGGTGACAACATTGCAGTAAACCAAATTAGCTATTTCAACACCACATTTAAAAATAAGCTTGCTTTCTGTTAATACTTATGTTCTGTTGCCCTCTATAGCATAAGTAACAGAAAGGTTCCTATAGCTGCTTTTAATAAACATTCAATAAAGCATGTATTGTATACTGTACAAGAACTTAAGTCTGTCATCAGGCAAAACTATTATATGAATTTACTGCATAATAATTAAAAAATATTTTCCTGATAATTTACATTTATTTATTTATTCTCATATTAAATACAAGCAAGAATTATTGCAGTTGTTTGGTCCTAAAACATTGTGCAGGCCAGTAGTAGGAAAGGCTGCAAGAGTCTGGTGTTTTAATGGGACTGGCAGATGTATATTCCTCTGACTGTCAGGGATAGAGGTGCTGCAGACCAAAGGTCCAGTAAAATCTATGCCAGATGTGAATAGGTTCTATTTAAGCAAAGACACCATTTTTCAAATGTGAAAGGATTCAATATGTCCTGATTTTGCACTGATCAAAACTTTCCTGCCTTCTGTCAGAGTAAGACAGGGGATCTGAACAAAAAATCCCACATAAAAGTAAATCTAGCAGAGAGAATACGTAAAATAAATGGCTGTCAGTTGAGTACAGTCCTCCAAAATGGATTAAGAGATTGGGTCACCCAATGCCTCAGGAATCTGAATGGCATTTTCAATGCTTTTTCAAATCTGAAATACATGGTGTTTACTGTCAGTAAATGTCCTGATGGAGGCTTCTTAAAAAATGGGAAGTCTAACTGATCGTTCCCTCTGGAAAAGTACAGAAAAGTCACAGAAACAGTTAAAAAAATAATAATAGAAGAATAAGTTATTTACAAATCAATCTTTCACCAAAGGCCAAATCTCCATCTGCTGACGTGTTGTGGCAGTTCTTTAAACCTTAGGCTAACATGTTGCTGTATTCCCAAGCTTTAAATAAGCAGCCTTCACACTGAAATCCAAATCTGAAGTGCTTGCTCTGCAAAGAATTTTGTATTACACACCTAGGGCACAATATACACTAAAGACTCTATATGGTTCACCTCAACTTCCCATATAACCTTGTATTTTTTAATCTTTGCTTAGTGAGAACAGCAAGATCACTTGCAAAGATTACAGGGAAAAAAAAAGACAGAATCTAGAAAATGTAATTTTTTTGCTTTAGGAGTAAACAGGGAGTGGTTAAATCTGATTGTTTATCTCCAATTTTATACCAGCTTTGCCATAGGCTTGTTCACAGATCTTGCCATTGGGATGAGCCAAAGAGCCTCCAGTTATACGAGCATATGTCCCAGTAAAAAGTCCTAGGGGTTCCCCTTGTAAATAATGTCTCAGCCCTTGTAAATGGGACTAAACAGCAAAAATGGCTGATGTAAACTGTGTCAGGTAAGATGTTAAACAGAGACATGGAGAATAGGATAGGGAGTTTACCATACGGACAGCTGTTATCTTTTTCCAACTTAGCTCTAATGCTCTCTCAATCTCAGAAAACCCTTTTAATGTACAAATTACTTTGAATAGATATGTACAGTTTAATGTGGTTTGTTCTTTGCATTCAGTAGCAAATATTTTTGGCAACTAACAGATTGTTCATGCAAAGGTCACTTCCAGCCCTGTAACTATCAAGTATAAAGATAACAGAACTTTATTTTTTAATTGATGTAAAATATCCAAATAAATCACCTTTTATCATTAGAAGAACAAGTTATCACCTATTTAAAAGGTAATTGCACACTTTAGGTCATTCCTCATCTTAACTTCAAGTAGTTTTACCCAGCCTACAGCTCTGCTATGATCAGACCACAAAGTTGACAAGAGAAGGGATGGTTATTGTTCTGCTGCCACTGTGCCCAATGCTGCTGAGCTGCCATGCATAAGAGCAGCTTCAAGGCTGATTGTGCAATAATAGAAAATAAATAAGTGAAGTCAAGACCGGATATCACCATCCTGCATTTAACTCTTGTTTCTAGTTAGGGAAGCCATCACATAGGCTCAGTTCTTGTACAGTACAGTATTGTACAGGCCGGTAAAAGGAGTTTTGAGGGTGTGATGCATGTGGGTGTGTGACTATCAGAAAGTCAGAATGCTCTTGATTTCAACCCAGGTAATTTCTCCTGTTGGATCCTTTGTTAGTGGTGCAGAAGTTATCCTGCACCTGGCAGCATCCGAGTTGGTAATATTCTCCATACCTGGTAACATTGCACAAAAAATGAAGGAATAGCTAAAAAAAAAAAAAGTCAGGAAAGGGGCTTTATACTCCTCAACATTCCCTGTCAATGGGCTGCAAATTAGTTTAAAAAGCAGAGGCACAAGAAATAAGATCAAAACCAGTGACAGGCTGCAACTGACTGGAATCCAGAGGGGCTTGAGAGTGGGAATGAGATAGCTGTAAACCACCTTTGCTGCTTTCTTAATTTAGTGCTGGTCTTGTTCCAGTTTAAACTGGAGAATCCTGATGGCTGCTCTGAGTGATAGGGATTGCCAGCATTCTCAAGAAGTTTTCTTCTTTCTGCTGTTTGCGAAGCAAAAATCACTCAAGGAAAGTATCTCCTTTCAATCATGGTCTAGGATTTCTTTGATGTTGGCATTTACTGGAACTTACTATACTGTTTTAATATTTCACAGTTAACTTGTGACAAGGGCAATAACAATTAAAGCAAATAAACTGGTTCGCTTTAGGTGTACTTTATCAATCCCAGGCTTTCCACACATCTCTTAAAGATTTTAACACCAAACTGTCAAAGACATGATTAAAAAAAGGTGGCTAATAAAAGTCTTTATGCTGATGAATTTGATCCTGAGCACTCTGTTCCTGCTCAGCAAAAATACGAAGCAATTAATTCTTAGCCATGACTTATCCACTGGTAATTAAAACAGAGTATGATTCAAGAAATTCTGAAAATTAAAAAACCGCAATGTTTAGTGGTGTGCCACTACATTGTGCTATTTTTGATCCAATAAAAATAGAAACTGTATAAGTGAAACTTATGAAGAAGGGAAAGAATACCACACATGAAGTTTAAGTTTAGTTAGCACACTGGTGGTCAGTCAGGTGACTTTTGTGTTGTTTTTTTCAGATAACATAGAGTCTGCCCACTCATTCCCCTGCAACACATAGACTGCTAATTTGATCACCATTGATGCATGCAGAGGAAATACAGCTTTCACTTTGCTGGTGCAATCCCATGCCTCTTTTCAGCAAAGAAATTAGTCCATTATCCAGTTTCAGGATTATTCTCTAATTCAAAAAATCAGTTAAGCAAACAGAAGGGTCATAAAACCTTTGTGGTTTCAGGCATGTTCAAGAGGCAGTGATTTTGGTGTGGTTTATGAATGTGGTTCTGGATGTTCCAAGATCAAGGATGTTCTCAGGAGTATGCCAGATCCCAGATGTCATTGATTTGATGCTGCAGTTTCAGTATCAGGGTCCCAGCATATCCTCCAGCCAGCAATTAGTCCTGGCTTCTAGACTTCCAACAGTGAGTTGTGTTGTTTGACTGTTGGCATGAAAACTGAATTTAGAATTTACCTTTGATGCTACTGGTAATTCCCAGATCTGCAATTTTGGGTGTTTTTTTTTCTTTCCCCCCTTTTTTAAAAAAAAATTCCTAGATCTGGATTTGCTTAAATCACAGGAGCTGTTGGTTTTAAATTATTTCACAATTAGGATTGTCTGGGAAGGCAAGGTGGTGTGGGAATTATTTCCTTATTTGTGTGGTTGTTTTCTTTTAGAGATGAAAAAAAGCACACTTAATTCATCCTCACCAAACCCTTGTGAAAGGCTCTAAGAGAGTCAGTCTTCTGGATCTTCTGTTCATGCTTCTTAAGGAAATAATTATGCTTTACACTTATATAGCACCCTATATGCGAAGAAGTCAAAAAAGACAAAGAAAAGAGATTCCTGAGATTTTGACAGATGAAACCAGAGGAATTCTCATGGGATTCTAAGAGTTGCTGAGCAAGGATAGAAAATAAAAAGAGTGAGAAGATATTTTTTTCAGGTTCTGCTTCTTAGTAAAAATAGAAGTTTTCTGGGGGACCTCTCTGAAACTTGTCGCAAAACTGCAATCTAGCCATCCTAGGCTAATGACAGTCACCAATGAAACTTGATTTTCTTTCAACTGTCAGGCTAAAGAAATAGCTAAAAGCAAGACTGGAAAGAGATTATTTTTTATTTTCAGATTTTTGGGTTACTATTTCCTCATGATGATAATTTTGCAGGAAGTATTCAATTGATGCTATAACAGAATTCGCAAGGGCAACCAATCTGTCATGATTATGACAGTATCAGACAAATCTATGAGGTCGCACAAAGAAATAATAATAATTTTTAGGATTCCCACCTAGATAGCATGGAAACTCAACTTCTTGGAGGTTCTGTCTCTGTTTTGATCCCATTACAAATGCAATGTCTCATGGCTAGGCTTTGTGAATTAAGATTTGGGAAGGGCTCTACCCACATTTGTTACAGGCGCGCTGGTGGTGAAAAAGGCCAATACGAGATAGACACGTTCAGTTGCAAAAGGCACAGCAGAAAGACTCCTTAGGTGGTATATTCTGCAAGACACGATTCTTTCTACATTGTCTTTTCTCCTCAAGGGTGATCCTGCGTGCGTTCTCAAAGGAAGCAGCAGCGTTATAGATGGTGTGTCTCCAGACCTCCTGATTGGAGGCCAGAGTAGACCAGTTATGTTGATCAATATGGCCAAGGTTGAGATGTTGTTCCAGGGAGTCCTTGTATCTCCCCTTCGGGGCTCCTCTCATGCGGCAGCCAGTGGCAAGTTCACCATAAAGCAAGATCTCAGGGAGGCGGTGGTCCTTCATCCTGGAGACGTGCCCTGCCCAGCACAGCTGTGTTCTCAGCAACATGGCCTCTATACTTGTGACTGCTGCTTGTTCTAGAACAGATGTATTGGTCACATAATCTGACCAGTGGATATTTAGGATTGTATGGAGGCAGTGCTGGTGGAAGCATTCCAGGAGTTGCAGGTTGTGGCAGTAAATGACCCATGATTCTGACCCATATAAAAGAGTAGACAGCACTATGGCTCTGTAAACACTGATCTTTGTACTTTTCTTCAAGTGTTTATTTCGCCAAACTCTTTTATGAAGCTTTCCGAAGGCACTCTATGCCTTAGCTAACCTGTTGTCTATCTCTCCGTCAATCTTACCATCCAAGGAGATGAGGCTACCTAGGTAATTAAACTGCTGGACTGATTTGAGCTCTGATTGGCCAGTGGTGATATGGGGATGATGGGGGTCTTCCTGAGGTGCAGGTTGATAGAGAACTTCTGTCTTCTTTAAGCTAACTTCCAGCCCAAAAAACTCAACAGCGTCTGCAAAGCAGGATGTTAAACGCTGCAGAGCTGCTTCTGTGTGTGCAACAAGAGCAGCACCATCAGCACAAAGCAGCTCCCAGACAAGATGGTTAAAGGTCTTAGTGTGGGCCTTCAGTCACCTTAAGTTGAATAGGCTTCCATCAAATGTAGATACCATCTTCATCATCAAGGTCTGCCGTGGCCCTTTGGAGCTTTACGCTGAAAGAGACTGTGAATAGGGCTGGTGAGAGAACGCAGCCTTGTTTCACACCATTAGTTATTAGAAAGGGCTCAGAAAGTGCATTGCCATATCTGACTTGGCCGTGCTGATCCTCATGGAGTGAGACGATCATTTTAAGGAACTTGGGGGGACAACCTAAATGTTCCAAAATCTGCCACAGAGCTTTTCTGCTCACAGTATCAAAAGCCTTGGTGAGATCGACAAAGGTTACATAGAGTCCTTTGTTCTGTTCCCTACACTTCTCTTGCAGTTGTCTGAGAACAAACACCGTGTCTGTGGTGCTCCTATTGGCTCTGAAACCACACTGGCTTTCAGGTAGAATTCCTTCTGCTATAGTGGGTATTAGTCTGTTCAAAAGTATTCTTGCCAGGATTTCGCCAGCAATGGAGAGCAGAGTAATACCACGGTAATTTGAGCAGTCTGATTTATCTCCTTTCTTCTTATACAAGGTGATGATGACTGCATCACAAAGGTCTGATGGTAGTTTGCCTAGTTCCCAACAGTGCACCACAAACTGTTGGGTTTAGCATGGAGTGCTTGGCCCCCATGTTTCAAGACTTCAGGTGGAATTCCATCAACCCCAGCTGCCTTGCCAGTTTTCACCTTTGGCTGAAAAAGTGGGGGCAGTATCCAATTCATACTTCACTGGTTGATGTATAATGTACTGAATTGCTGAGTCTTGGACTACACGGTTGGTACTGAAGAGAGTCTGAAAGTGTTCAGACCATCGATTCAGAATGGAGGGTTTATCTGTCAGAAGTGTTTGACCATCTGTGCTGAGTAGAGGGCTTTGGACCTGGTATGTAGGCCCATATGCTGTTTTCAAGGCCTCATAGAATCCTCTGCGATCACCGTATCTGCACATAATTGTGTTTTTTCAGCTAGATTGATCCACCCCTTGTTCTGGATGTCACAGAGTTTCTGTTGGAGCTTGCTGCATGCAAGATGAAAGGCTGCTTTTCTTACATGACAAGATGGCTGAGCAAGGTGTGCTTGGTGAGCAGTTCTCTTCTTCCTCAAGAATTCCTGAATCTCTTGATTGTTTTCATCAAACCAGTCCTTGTTCTTCTTGAGGGAGAACCCTAAGGATTCTTTGGAGGACTGCAGTGTCTACATTGATGCAAATAGTATAAGCAAATACTTTTCCTTTCCTAAAATTTCTGAGTATTATTTCAGAACCCAGTTCATACCTTGGCTTTTACAATAATATTTCAAACAGTAGGCATTGGAAAATTTCTACTGCATAATTTCAAAACATTTCAAAGTTTACATATTCTAAGAAGGGTTCTTAAGCTTAGTGATTGTGATCACAAGTATAATAAATTTAATTTCCTTACCTAACCATCACTTAAAAATTTATCATTCCTAGAACTATTAACTTTAACATGACTCATTTTAACAACTTTCACAGTTCAGAAAAGTTTGATAGATAAGTACAATGAGCAATTTAAAGATGAACATTATTCTAAACCACCTGGTTGCAAAATAATATTTAAACACAAATGTGTATTTATTTTAAAAATATTGTCCTACAGTCACATTTGGTATCATTTAACAGTTAAATTAACACCTTAGGTTTTGTTTATGAGACAATTTTTAAATTTTGAAGTCAAAAGAAACATAAACTATTTCAGCTACTCTACAGCTTGCTGTATACAATACAAATCATACAGTTCCTTAAAAAACATCAAACAGGCTGCACCTGTAAAATACAAAATACATACTGCTTGATTCTTCCAATATTAGCAGTGCTCTGGCTGATGTGAAATCAGACTCTACATCTGGGTTCAGAACCTTGCAAAAATAAGAAATTTTGTGTTTGGGACATCTGCATCCACATCCAGTGTCACTGAGGAGGACTTTGATCTGTCCTGTGTACCCAAGGTGACCTGAGTGCACTCTAGTACACCACTTATGGGGAGCTCTGAAGAAGCAATCTCTGATGTGCTTTGGTGAGTTACCCTGTTTTTTATTTGTTCGTACACAAAAGTATGCGAGACTTGAGTGGGAACCCCCAGGGCATAGCCTTGTTAAGCATGTGCACCTTCATTCTACAACATTGGAACAAAGTAGCGATGCAGTACCTCCAGTGAGAGGTAAGGCATGCTCCCCTCAAAAGGCTTTAAACGCACACCATTCCTTTGCTGTCTTTTTTCATTCTTGCCATTTTAGCAAACTGTCCATCTTAATTCCTTTTTTCTTTCCTGATACCGAACTCAACCACCAATAACAACAGATTATCAGTCAGTCAAGGGAATTGGCTTTCAGCGCTGCTGAAGTGCCTTAACCTCCTTCTCACCTATTTCTACTGGGCTTTTGTGGCCTCTGGAGGTGTGAGCTGTCATGGGATGGAAAGGCTGACATGATCCTAGGTTTTACCAGCAGCGTGGTGGAGAGCATCAAGC
The DNA here is from genome assembly GCF_036250125.1 of Pseudopipra pipra. Lineage (NCBI taxonomy): Eukaryota > Metazoa > Chordata > Aves > Passeriformes > Pipridae > Pseudopipra > Pseudopipra pipra. The sequence continues at coordinate 51,915,375 of NC_087581.1, read as the reverse complement.
AAGTTTTCACACATGCTACATCACGTTGATCAGTGTAAGAAATAGATGGTCATTTACCCCTGCATCACTGGCAACTTTTCCAGTTTCTTTGCTCCTGGGTTATTACCCTTTGATGGGCTCAGATTCTCAGCCTGCTTGCATGCATGTCTTTGATTCTTTCCATTTTTAACCTCGTTGCAAGGAGCCTACAAACCTGTTCCTAGAGTTGTGAAGATCATCTCTGTTGACACACAGGTCACCACCACACGATCACGAAATGCAGATCTTAGCACGCCTGTTGTGTTGCTCCATATATAAATGAACTAAAGTTTTGAGAACTGCCACTGCAAAATGGGTTTTGTTGGTCTCTGACCTTTATCTTAATGCGAATGATGTCCTATCAAGTATGGAAAGCCAGATGAAATTCAGAGGTGCCTGAGTATCTGGGAGTCCAAATAGCAACAGCAGCAGAAGAAACATCAGAACCAGTATTAGTAATTAACAACAGCACACCAAAACTCGTCACTTTTTCACCATTTTTTTCATATTCCTTGGTGCACTGTAAGTACACAAGTTTGTTTACCAAGGTGTCAGCTGCAGCACAGTGTTTTTGCCTGGCTGTGATTTGGTTTTGAAGAAGCAGGGACAAATTACAGCTCTGACATCATCAGATCCCTGAGTCACAGGAGTTGAGGACAACTTTCTGACACAGGCAGGTTTGAGAGAGGGATAAATGTGGTGAACAAATACTGAGGCAATAGTATGCTGGACGCTCCGACTTAGGTGTGATCAAACAAATACACATGTTCTTTTTCTATGCAGGAGAGGTTGAAATGTGGCCAATGTATGTAACACTGAGCTTCAAAAGAGCAATGAGATGTTTTAAGGGCAGGCAGGGACTCTTTTCTGCGTGCAGGTACCCTGGCTCTGAGTACAAACACTTGACCTCCATGACTGCCTGGCATATGCTTCCTGAGCTTTATTAATTCACAGGAATTGGTATAATACTGCTAGATCTCCGCACATTTTACTGTCATTTCTGCATATCTCTTTCACCTCTCCAAACCTGGCATATCAAAACCTGGTGCTTCAGAACTGGAAGTGTTATGTCATCATTATTTCATCAGCACTTCAGCATCATTCCTGGAACCTGTTTCATAAGGCTTGGTGTTTCTGGAATTAATATTTGCAATGCAGAAGTTACATAAAGGATTTAGATGTGCAATCAAGAGCAGAAAATGCAGAATACCTTCAGATACATACATCTCAAAGGAATCAGAAAAATAACTTCCCAACATCATCCAGCAAATGTTTGGCTAGTGTCTTACTGGGGTCTTAAATCTGCATGAACTGAGCTCTCCTTACTAGTGACATTGACTTCAAAAGGACCAAAATCACTGTCTCTCATCCCATTCTCCAGAACAGAGGACAATCTTGTGTCTATAGTTTGACTCCTACAGCTAGTAAATCGATGTTAAATTTTTTGAAACTTACATTGATTTTATAAAGCTAAAACCTATCCAATAAAACTAGTGGAAACTCAAAATCACACAGAGGTATTATCTTCCTCAGTTACAGATGAGTGTTTAGGCCATGTTTAAAAGAACGTTGTTTTTCCTCTCATCACAGACACAAGTGGCAGCAGGAACATCCTGCAAGAGCTGAAGCCTTTTCACCCTGCATTCACATACATGAGTGTGGTGGGGGGAAACAGTTTTCCCCCTGAAGTTATAAAATGGTAAAACCCCAGGGGGTGGTAACCCTTGAAGTTTTACCCAATGAGTGCTTCTGCAAAATATAAACATATCACAAGCAGAACGGAAGAGAAGGTAGTTGCAGTTGTTATTGTTGAAGAGGTAGCCATGTTGTGAAAGCCACGAGGAAGGGGCTCGGAGCCCCTTGGGGCCTGGCAGGGGGGCTACAGAGACTTGGAACAGTGTAAGACTGGGCTAAGTATCTGTAGCTAAGAGCTGGGGGATGTTTCTTCACTGTGAGCAGCAGCAGCAGCAGCAGCAGCAGCAGCAGCGGCAGAACTGCACTGACCGAAGAAACGGTGGCAGAGAGCCAGAAGAGATAAGACCAAGCAACAACGACAGGCAGGCAGCAACACAGAGAGAACTCCTGGAAGGAGAGCCGAGAGAGAGCCCGCAGCAGAGAGAGAATTAGGCTCTACAGAGAGAGAGAGGAAGTTGGGGTAAGAACTGAAATAAAACCCCATACCCCTCTGAGACCTCCAAGAAAGAAGGAGGAGGATGAACTCTTACTTGAAAGAGTCTTGAAGTGCTACAGCACTGCAGAAAGGAGCTGTAAAGCTCAGAAGGAATGTGGAGGGGGTGACCTTGGCCCCCCCCGCTGCCTTTGACAGAGCACAGAGCTCTGCAAAGGGGGCTTGAATCCCCTGAAGATACGGACCGTCATGAAGACCCCTGAGCTTTGTGGTATGACTGTGGTGAAACAACCGTTGTCTGGGTGAACGCAGCCCACGGAACAGAAGACCCTCGCTTGAAGACGAGTGGCCGAGGGGCTTGGATACCCCCTCGTGTGTACTGGCAGAGATCCAGCTACAGCTGCTGCATGAGAAGAGAGGATAGATGCCTGCTGCCTTAGAGACACTGCTGCTCTGAGAGTAGAAAGGGATCTTTTCTTTCTTCCCTCCTGGACTTTTATTTGGAGGGGAGAAGAGATTTGATCCGTTGTAAATACTTAGGTCATGGTAGAGATAATTAAGATTGTATATAATGTATTGTAGTATTTATTTGTACAGTCATTGTAATATATTCCCTTTCCCCCATTTGAGTCTTCTGTGGTGTCTGGAAAACCATCTCACACTGGGCTGAGATGTGGGAGGGGGTTTGGACTAGGGAACTGGATTTTGAGGCTCTCAAACCATGACATTGAGAGACCTTTGAAACAAATAGTGCCTACCAGCAAAGGCCAACTAAAATAAGGCATTTCCCAGACATTGGACCAAAGAGAAGAAAAATATACAAAATCCTCTTTAAAAGTCTATCTGGAAATGAAATGAAACAAACTTTAATGTGAATAAATATCTACTGGACCCAAAGAAAGGTTCTGTGAATAGAAGAAAAACAGTAGATCAGTTAAAAACTGGTGAAAGAGAAAGAAAGAAAGAAAGAAAGAAGAAAGAAAGAAAAAGAGAGAAGGAAAGAAAGAAAGAAAGAAAGGAAGGAAGGAAGGAAGGAAGGAAGGAAGGAAGGAAGGAAGGAAGGAAGGAAAGAAGGAAGGAAGGAAGGAAGAAAATAATGCTAAAATGTCTTTCAAAACCCAGCTGAGTCCCTGACAAAGAGAACAAAATTAGTTAAAAGGGATAATATGATAAAAATACGATTATGGTACCCCAAGGTTATCTGTTTATTGGATTTCTGTTGTAAACTTCCCATGTGTTCTTCTCCTTATACCTCAACAGATCCTTCCCAATGTTTTAAATGATTTCTCTGAACTAAAAAGTGACTTTCTTGTATTTTTCTATGGACCAGTATTTCCTCATATTTCTGCCATAGCTTTTTAGTGCAACAGTCTTCAGTTAGAACAGAGAGAGATACAGAAGTTACTTTTCCTTTGGAAATGTATTGGTTCCTTTCTCATTTTTAGAACTTTCTTTAACACAAAATTTCTATGATTTCAGGTCAGCAACAGTGAGCTTTTGAATGGCAAATTCAACAGCCAGACCTGTAAAAATGATGCATTTGCAAGGAAATTTCTATATTGTTATTTGAAGTGTATATATATGTAATAATTTTATTAAGAGTAATAATATATAATAATAATATGAATTATTAAGTATTGTGACATGTATGTATCTGCATGTTTGTTAATTCCTAGATGCTATCACGCCATTTGCAGGCTGGCTTTATCCACATTGGAAAAACATTCAGGAGTTTTAAGGAGGTTGATGGTTCCAGCCCAGTCTGCCTGGTGGTTTGTACAGATGATGATGTGAACACACCCTGCCAGAGAATCAAATGTTTTGTTTTTCTTCTCCTTGGTGTGACCATTGCCTCCAGCTGGTTCTGTACAGAATGAGTCATTAATTAAACCCGGATTCTTTGCAGGTGGCCTGTTGCAGGGCTGTGGTTTATTCTTGCTTATTCTGCTCCCACGAACAATATTTTGGGGGATTTCAGGCAATGTTATTTTTGTGATTTCACATTTTATTCACTTTTCTTTCTGCTGCAAGTATTCCTCTAAGAGACAGAAAGTGAAAGGCTCAGTTAAGAAAAACACAGCCACCTCCAAAGTGCTAAAACTGCAATAAACCCATCATCTCTAACAACAGCAGCATGAAAAGATAAAAACCAGCCTGCCAAGAATGTAGTAACCACCCATTCACTTTTAAATGCTCTCCACACTTCAATGCACAGACCTAATTACTTTTCTGCATTCCCAAATCCACTTTGCAGTGCTGCAATCAGAAACCTGGTGTTAAAATATTTTACACTCTAAGGATCAAGACTAATTATGGGCCTAAGCCTCACCTTTTGGTTTCCTTACAAACTAGCCTCCCCCCTCCCCCATCCACTGCACCCCCTTCCCTTCTTTGGAGATGCTTTACAGCACACTCCGCTAGACGAAAGGCTGTCCAGTCTCAGCCGGGGGTGAAGTAAAGACAGAATAAAACAAAAAGCTACTCAGTCCAATTCAGTAAGCTTCAATGGACCTGGTATATTTAATGTGAGCCCAGGGTTTGCCTACAGAATTGTGATAGAATGCAATATTCTCAACAAAAAAAGATGTGTTTAAAGTCAGGCAAGGCCCCATAAGGCTGTTGTTGGTGTTTAAGCAGTACACTGAGGTATTTAGCTCTGAGGGTTTCTAAACATTCCAGCTGAGAATAGAACAACAGCTTTACAGTAGCTTCTTAAAGGTTTGGGGGGCTGGGAATGTTCCCTCCCCGTTGCATTGAAAAGTCAATAAACAGTAGGAAAGATCATGTCATAACAAAGATGAAGTCACCTATTACAGGGTATAGTGATGGCTAATGGTTCTATCAGGAGGACTAATCCCATACATTAAATGATGTAATTGTTATAATAATATTATGGTTATTATAACACCCAGGCATAGGGCATTTTCCATTTTGTGTAGCGTGAAGCTGCTGCTGACCATCCACCCTTTCTATGGCTGGTGCTTGACAAAATATGAAAATATTAGGTAATGACTATTTAGTTAAATATTAGCAACATGGCAGGTGGCAGCCAGCAATCCAAGCACATTTTCTGTTACACATATCTTATTTTTCATGGCATTTACCAAACTTCTTTAGGCCATTTTGTCTGGAGCTACAGTCCTAAAAAGATTTCATTCATGATAAACCATTATCTGCAAAAGTTGGCACAAGTGTTTTTCCTCTGTGAAACACTTTTAGTTCCACTTATTAATGTAGAGTATAAAATAAGAGTATTAACAACAACATCAATACCACCACTTTTTGCTTATTGCAACATAGGTGGTGAGACACTTTTAAGGACCTTAATGAGAAAAAAACTCAAAGAAAATATTTAGTTCTCTGATGTCTCACTCTCTTACCTTTACATGCTTTGGGATAGGCTCAGATTATTGCAAATCACACAGTTTTGCGCACATGAAGGTTTTAAATCCCGGTCCATTTTAGGACAATCAAAATTAAGTAGTCACCCTCAGCTAGTGATACAAGGGAAAGGGTTAAAACAACAAGATGGTGTGAGAAGCGATAGTTCACATGAAGGTTTAAGAAAAATAATATGGGAATTAGCAGAGAGCATGCACTTTAGCTTACAACTATCAATTAACTCTCCTTGTTAGATAGGTGATTTATTCCACTCAGTAGCATCAAATATAAGAGAAAAAGGTGACCAAACCAATAATTATCTTCATGGAATTCAAAGGCTTGAAAGCCACAATTCCTAAGAAATAAAAACAGAGTTCTTTTCATAGTATATGTTTCATCTAAAGATTGCAATAAGAACCAGGCCCTAGCTCTGACCCTTTACACTTCAAGGTGAAAAAGTAGGTTAAAGAAAGTAATGGCAATAATCACAGGGCTTTTCTACATAAAACAGTCTCTGAGTTGAGGTCAAAGATCAAACACTCAGGGCACTACCTGCGTCACACAAAGATCTTTTCCACAATAGAAATGAAGAGCAAGGCTGGCAGAAAAGAGCAAGAAGACTAATCAATTCTAAAATTATTAGGAAAAGAAAGAGACAAAAGGAAAAAAAAGTGGACTCTGAAAAGTCTGGATGAAAATAAAAAGAAGTGTGACCATTCTCTCCTGAATTTTTTGAAAAAATAAGTCTGAGGATTTCTTGCACTTTGCAGAGAGGTTCTAACGGGAATGAATGTTAAATATTTCCATTTCATCTTCATCCCCACCTACCGGCTCTATTCTTTTGCACCATCTGAAATGGTCTTTACATTCTTTTTTTGTACTAGTTTGGGCCCTTTTACAGAGAACTGAAGATGTCTATGCTCTGAGGATTGTATTCTTATTTTTTTGATTGTTGTTAAATCTTTGGATGATTTTTACACCGTAGCAAGTAATATCCCTATTCTGAGCTTGTGTAAATTATAGGAACAGATTTCATATTAAGAATCACTAAGCGAAAAACACTTCTCCTGCCCTCCATCGCTTCTACTGTTTGAGAGTTCAAAGATAGGTCCCCACAATTGCATGCAAGAGCTCTCTGGACTTGCTGCATATCTTGAGGGCATTTAGTCAAGAATTTAATAATAAAGATACTCCTTATTTTTCAATGGAGAAGTTTAAGGCATGCATTCAGTTGCCCAATTTAAAGAATTTTTTGTTTTAAAATGAGTTTAATGTCTTACAGGCTACATTTTAACTTGTGGACACTGCTCTGTTGACTTTACCAGGTAAGGCTTTCTTCCCTTCTCAAGGCTGGGCAGACATAAAGATTTTGCTGAAATCAGAACAAACTACTCAGCAGTGAGCAGGATCCAGTGCCAGCAAAGCAGAGGGAACTGCTGCATGTATGCACACACAAAGAGGTTACTTGCGCAGCTCATTTTATTCCTTTGGTCTTCCTCGAGTTACAGTTGTCTAGGTATCTACTCATTGCCCCTGACAAAACCTTTCTTAAACCTGAAATAAAATAGAGATGTTTATCTGCTCTACAAGTTGGTTGAGGAATCCCCACCCCATCTTGAAGTTTTGGTGTGAGATATAAAGCTGATATGTAAAGAAATCCAGAATAGCATGCTCAGATACAGAGAACTGGCCATGAGCATGACACTGGGTGTTCTTGCTGAAAAGGTTAAAAAGGTTAAAGTAAAAATTGGTCATTATGTTTCTGTCATCAGAGTCGGGAGCTATTTTATGGGACACTTTAAAAGACATGTGTAACTAATGCTTCCTACTCCTTAAAAGAAACAAAATAATAAGTGCATACTGTATGATTCCCCCTTTTTTTCTTTCTTTTTCTTTTTCTTTCAATGACAAAAGCTTTCGCTCACTTTCTCATTCTTTGCTGCTACCATGTAGTAGTCAAAAACTCCTTGGATGTCTGAACATTTTATGTCATATAATCTAATAATTCACTATAGCATCAGGTCACAGAAGGCTGATTCATCTATCTGACACATTCAGCTATATATTAGATACACGCTAACCCTTATGCCCATACTGTACAGAGCACATTCTGTATAAACTGAAGCAAAATATGACTTGACTTTATTTTTTCTAATGGATCAGAGAGGTCGCAGGGGTGGAAGGCAGAAACATAGGTGTACTGTTCATCTAATGTTCATCTAAGTGCTGAACTGCCTCCCCAAGATTTTAAGATAGACTAAGAGGATCTGAGACATGAAAATGTGTTCATTTATTTTATAGCCTTGGAAAATTGCTGTCTGAATTTTCTTCACATACAGGTCTTAGAGTATCCCCTAATGAATGTCATCACAGATATATTCCTGATTTTTAAATTGCCTTTAATGTGTTTAAGTCAAATATTTGCATTCGTTGTCAGATATCATAATTCACTTCCTTGTGATATAACTTCAATTAGCAATTATTGTCTGATGGCTCCTTGGAAAAAAAAAGAGGCCTTAATAGTCACCGTGATAGAAGGTATAATAATGGCTACATTGGCCTATTGTTTGAGATCTTGCCCAACTAGCAGAAGGTCACTGAACCTCATCCTACTGATGTGATCTGACTGAGCATGAAGTTAAAATTATAGTCACACAATGACTGTGATGTTTTAGGTTGCAATATTTGCAATTAGCCACAATGTGACCTTCATGTTGCATCCCTTAAAAGCGGAGTTACATTATTGATTATTATTCCTAGCATTGCTGTAGTTTATTAGTTTTGTCAGATTTATTTTATATTCAGTTATTTGTCACATGAGGATTATGTGGCAAGTCATGGAGTATGTGACACACATTTTTTATTACAGCAGATGTTCCTAAAATAGATGTAAGCATCTCTGCAAAAAGCAGCCCCTCTGTGCCAAATTCCAGCTTGTGCTAGTGTGAGAACCCAGTAGGATGAGAGAAAGAGTATAAAGAACCTTTATCCATTGCTACTGCAATGAAAGTTTCTGGTTTTTGAAAATGCACTACAGATTGCTGTGAGTTGCAAAGAGAAGAAGGATGGTGGAGGGCAAATCTTGAGTTTGCTCCTCTCTCTGCATTGCTATACTCCAGACCACAACTGGTGTCACTTATTAGTGCAATGTAATTTCTTCCTGACTATAACACAGGAATGGTTTGTTTAAAGTAAAAAATATATCCTATAAAATACTGTAGTCTAGTATACAACAACTTCAACAACTGACCACATTTTTTCCCCAAACTTACAATTTTGGGATGTGTCAAAAGTAGCCAACACTGTGAGTTCATCTCCTCCTACCCTGTTATTTCACCCTGTTATTCTACTGCAACCTGCAAGGTTATGCAAATCTTTCAAAATTATTGTTTATTTTCCCATTGTATTGAAGATGTACCTGTAATCAGCACATACTATTTATTTTTTCTCTAAACTTAAATGAGAGATTAAAGTAAGTTTTTCCTAAAAAAGAACCTTGAGAAACTTCAGTAACCACTTTTCCCAAAATTAATAATTCACTTTAAACTGTTTTAGTATTTGAATTCAACAGACATCAGTTTTTCTAATATCGGCCTCTGCCCCTCAAGCTTCACCAATGATTTTTTACATGCCACACTATCAGGTACTTTGTTGAAGCCTAGTTAGTTGTGATTTGTCTCGTTTCTTTAGTCCAAAAGAGTCAGTTATCTTTTCCAAAAGATCTGTCTGTTATGATCATCCTTTGGTTAGGACTCAGGCCTCTTTTTCATTTGGTATATGATGAATCATGGTAACTGGCCTCTAAAATCTGTTCTGATGTTTATGTCAGAATAAAATCAGGTTATTATAAGGTTACTTGATGAAGTAGAACTTTAGGACTGAGCAGGGATAACCTAGTTTGCTAGTAGGATTGCTACAACTAGTAGAATTGATAGAACTAGTAGACTAGTAGGCTTTGCTATGATAGTTTCTGAGTAGAGAGGTGGAAAATCTAATTTGAACTTCAAGGGAAGTTTTAGAGATTAAGTTAAACACATGACCCTGAGCATATAATTTATTTGTCCCCCATGTCCTGTACGTGTGAGCAGAAACACAAACTTTTCTAATTTTACATTCAGGTTTGCTCCCCTGTTTTTCAAAGCATGTACTGGGTTTCTGGCTAGTTTTCAACATTTTCTGGGAACTGCTGCCTTTTCCCTCATTGATGTGAAAGTACTGTGAAAGATTTTTAGGATACTTTTAGCCACAGAACAGTTGGGAAATTCAGACCCTGTCTAGAAATAAGGAGCATCCCAAATCAAGCCACCCCCTGTCACTAACTCAAGTGGGAGACAGAAAAGTCAGAGAACTATGCACAGTATACCAAAAGCAGGTTTAAACTCCCAAGCATCACCCACATTTAAGCTTCTATAAGAGTCAAGCTGATGATGGACAAGTCTTGATTTCACAGAGATCCAGTCAGGCATAGCAGGATGCAAAGGGAATGCAAGTGATTTTAAAATATGAAGTAAGAAGGGGAAACAGAGCAGGACACTACACTGGATAAGTGTGGAATGAGGTGTTTTACCAAGACTTGGGGAATGGGTCAGGAGAGTTTTGTGTAATCAATTACTTCAGTAGAGCATCTGTGAGTTTTAACAATTTTAAAATAGGCAAATTAGAGCTGGATAAGAAATGACAACCCATGTTTATGCACAGTAGACTCCCTGAGAGCCAACAATAAACATTCTTCAAAAAGAGACTATGCCTACCAGAGATCTCCCAAGCTGCATTTGCAGCATTACTAATCGCAGCAACTGAGGAAGGTATCTTTAAGGTAGAAATTCTGCCAGTGAGGCCCATGAGGTAATGAGGTAATAGGCCATGTGTTGTGTGATAAACCAGCTCAGGTTGGAAGGCAGCAGTGATACAACCCTCTTTGGCAGCATGGGGAGGCAGAGAGATTACATCTCACCTGCTATCACTTAAGCTTTTATATCACTTTACTTGTGTTTGCCAGGATATACACAAGCCCATGCCAGTTAAGATGAATATGTGTTTTCTTAACTGAATTGTAGCATTTTATAATGAATTTATTAAGGTTTAGTCCAAGTTCTTCAGTTACTTCTAAAGAGTAGTCCATTTCATTATGCTAACAGCTGAATTATTCATGTTAAGCAGCATGTCCCCAATCATTCTCTGGCTCATGATATTTTTCTTTCACCTTTGCAGCAACAAGTTCCAGGCAGATGCTCCAGGTATATGTGCATCTGTCCTTTTGTTTCCCTTCATCTACCCCTAGGTTCCTTCTTCACTGTGTTTAGTCTGTAGACATGTGAATAAATAGCCTTCCAAGCAGGGATGTGGTTCTTGAACTCTTTTCTGGGGGTGTTTGGCCTTCTCACATTGATGACAACCTCTTCAGGATGCACAGATTTGGTACTGACACACACAAACCATTCCCCTTTCAAATGCCTTTCCACAGCAATCTCTGAGAGAGACACTTTTAAACTACATTCAGACAAATAATGAAATTCACCTTTTTATATCACTTTGATACTTTTGTATGTTTGGATTCAATGTCAGTTGCAGTTACTTGGTAGATCTGGAAAAACAGGTAAATTATGAACACTGAATTATTTGAATTATAAAAGCGCCAAAAAGATGCTTGTAGATAGTTTGTGAAGCAGTTTATTATAAATGTAATATATTGTTATAATGAAACCTTAAATAAAATGGGCTATTGTGTTAAACACAACAGCGAAAGCTTCTGGTACGCAATGCTCTATGAAAGTTACAATATCTGGGCCTGATGGCTGTTGACTTTGAGAGCTGAGAAGAACTTTCTGCAAAGTGCTATCACTGTGCCACTTAAATTGTTTACAAAAACAATGTTGTCACTTGTTCCAGTGATTTGCTGTAAGGAAAAATAAAACTCTTCCCAAGTCCGTGCCACCATTCTAACTCCTTTGGGAATACCATGTAGCCAGATCTTTCCAAAGATGTTTAGGAAACAGCAATATTTCCTGAAGCAGGTCTGCCCATCTAGACAGAAGAAAAAAAATCCACCACGACATACCACACTGTTTTCTAATTTCAAAACACATGGAGTCCTCTATTTTGCTACTATTTTGCTGCCTAAGTTAGGCTGCCATGTCAGGCTGCAGCACCAAACAGCCCCACAGAAATACAGGAATCCCATGCTATCATTAGGACATTCAAAGTCAGCCCTGCAATAGACAGGTCTCAAGGGAGCTGACTTGGAAAGATGCCTGCCTTGATCTGCTGCTTGTCAACAGAATGGATCTCATGAATGGAGATGAGCGATGTCTTGACCACAATGACCATGAAGTTATTGCATTTAGAGTCTCTGTTGACAGGACAAAAAGTGCCAGCAAAACTTCAACTCTGGACAAGAGGAGAACAGACTTCAAACTTCTCATGGAATTAGTAAGCAAGGTCTCAAGGGAACATGTTTTTGCAGGTGCTGGGGTCCATCAGTGATGGTCACTTTTCAAACATCTCCTCCTAAGGGCCTGGGAGCAGGCAGTTCCAAAATGTTGGAAGTCAAGCACATGAGCCAGAAGGATGACTTAGCTGAACACCAACCTTCTCTTGGTGATAAGGCAAAAAAGGAAGGAGTATGCCCAGTGGAATCAAGGTCAAGTGACATGAGAAGACTTCAGAGATACTGCTGCCACTATAGGGAGAAAATCTGTGTGGCCAAAGCTCAGCTGAAGCTGAAGCTGGCCAGAAATGTTATGACAATAAAAAGAGTAATTTCAAATATATTAATGGCAATAGGCAGTATAGAAATATCATCGGTCTGTTACAGGATGAGGATGGTCACCTCTCAAACAGGGACAGAGATAAGGCAGAGGTGTTTAACATTTCTTTTCCTCTGTCTTCAACATGGATGATGGACCAAGGGGATCCCAGTGCCCTCAGCTGGAGGACAATGGCTGTGAGATTGATCAACTCCCATTCAACCCTGAAATTGTATGGGACCTGCTGCTCCAGGTGGATCCCTACAAATCTATGAAGCCTGATGGGATTCATTCCTGAATCCTCAAAGAGCTGGCTGAAGTCATAGCAAAACCTCTCTCAATGATTTTTGAGCAATCTTGGGAATCTGGAGAGGTCTCAGTTGGTTGGAAGCTGGTGACCTTGTCCCAGTTTTCAAGACGACCAAGAAGCAGGACCCTGGAAACTGCAGGCCTGTCAATCTCACTTCAGTGCCGGATAAAGTTATGGAAAAGATTATTTGAGGAAGTGTTGAAAAACACCTGAAAGACAACACTGTCATTGTTCACAGAGAGCAGGGCTTCACGATCTCATTTCCTTCTATTTCCACCTAGTTATCAAGAGAAGTCAGTTGATGTAATCTTTTTGGATTTCAGTAAAGCTTTTGATACTGTCTCTCACATGTTCCTTCTGGGCAAAATGTCCAACACACAGCTGGATAAATACATCACAGTGTGGGTGAGCAATTGGCTCATGGGCGGGGCACAGAGGGTTATAGTGAATGGGGTAACATCAGACTGATGACCTGTCACTAGTGGGTTCCACAGGACTCCATCTTAGGCCCTGTGCTCTTCAACATCTTCATAAATTACTTGGATGCAGGACTGGAAGAGATACTAAGCAAGATTGCAGACAATGCAAAACTGTGAGGAGCTGTTGACTCCCTCAAAGCAGGGAGGCCCTGCAGGGAGACCTTGACAAATTAAAGGACTGGACAATCACCAGCTATATGAAGTTCAACAAGGAAAAGCACCAGATTCTGCACCTGGAATGGGGCAACCCTGGATGTATGAACAGACTGGGGAATGAGATGCTGGAAGGCAGCTCTGTGGAAAGGGACCTGAGGGTCCTGGCCAGTGGCCAGTTGAATATGAGTCAGCAGTGCCCTGGCAGCCAGGAGGGCCAACCCTGTCCTGAGGGGCATCAGGCACAGCATTGCCAGCCAAGTGAGGGAAGGAATTATCCTGCTCTGCTCTGCACTGGGGCGGCCTCACCTTGAATATTGTGGCAGTTCTGGGCACCACAATATAAGAAAGTTATTAAGCTGTTAGAGAGTGTCCAAAGGAGGGCAACAAAGATGGTGAAGGGCCTTGAGGGGAAGCCTTATGAGGAGCAGCTGAGATCACTTTGTGTGTTCAGTCTGGAGAAGGGGAAACTGAGGAGAGGCCTCATTGCAGTCCACAGCTTCCTTGTGAGGGGAAGAGAAGGGGCAGGCATTGATCTCTTCTCTGTGGTGACCAGTGACAGGACTTGAGGAAAGGCCTGAAGTTGTGTCAGGGGAGGCTTAGGCTGGATCTTATAAGAAGGTTCTTCCCCCAGAGGGTGGTTGGGTGCTGGAACAGGCTCCCCAGGTAAGCAGTCACAGCACCAAGCCTGACAGAGTTCAAGAAGCATTTGGATGATACTCTTAGGCACATGGTGTGACTGTTGGGAATGGTCGTGTGCAGGGCTAAGGGTTTGACTTGGTGATCCTTGTGGGTTTCTTTCAACTCAGCGTATTCTCTGAGTCTGTTCTTGGCTTCCACAAGCTCTGAAAGTTGCAGTCCTAGAAGAGCTCTGCCAAAATCTAACCTCTCCTCTGCTGACACCAGAGTGCTCAAGAGTCAATGTCTGCGATGAATATTTCTGTGTCCTCTGTGTTGATACTGTGCACTCTAAAGGGTTCCAAGACACACCTGGGTGAGCTGAAGGCACCCTTTACTGACATGGAGTGGGAGCAGCAGCAGCAGCAGCACATCCATACTCTGCAAGTAACCTTCACCCATCCACAGTCACTCAAGAAAGATGTGCTGAATTCCTTGGAAGCTGCTGACAGATCTGGGTGCTTGTGCTGGTTTAAAAGTTAACCAGCAGGGGAAATGAACTCAACTCAAAAGAGAGATTATAAGTCAGAATAACAATTTAATAAAATAATATAATAAGTACAATTATACAAACAAACAATTGGTCTTAACCCACAAAACCCAAATGTATAACCCAGCACCCTGGGACATGAACACAGTGGTGTTCCTTGCTCCCCCCCCCCCCCGAGTTCAAAGTAAAGGGAGAGGGGAAAAACCTGCTAGTGGGAGAGCTGTTGCAGTCTGGGAGAGCTGTGAGCTGCAGTCCGGTTCAGAGCGGTGAGCTGCAGTCTTCCTCTGGATCCCACGAGTGGTGAAAAGGTTCCAAAACTCCAAGTTTATATATTCTCCAGTTCAGGCAGGAATGCTCAATCCTCCCCTCAGAGCGGGGAATTCCATAAAAGGGTATGAGGATGGGAACATCTACAGGCCTCTACTGCTAACAGTTTCTGGGAAATGGCATGGAAGGCTATAGAATACACAGTTTTGGGTTACACCCATACCATGATGAACTGGTCTCAGCTGTCCTAAGTAGGACAGTGCTCATGCATGTGGTTGGAATGGGTGGTGGAGTTCTGTGTTCCACATCAATTTTTTTTTCCTTGTTTGTTTGTGTTTGTTGTTTTCCTGATTAATTATTCATGTCTCACAGGGACAGGAGAAAGAGCACTGGTCTTTAATGGTATTCAGTTTTTGTCTGATGGTTTGTAAAGAAAAGGATGGCACGAGAGGGGTACCCTTGCTTTGGGACAATGAGTTCCAGCATAGGAGGGCAGCCACATGCATGGAGACCTCGGCAGCCTTTTCAGTTGCAGGCAATTTTTCGGCTGTTTTTTAAGAAGGGAAAATATCACACCCATTGTTTCATAGTCTCCTTTTTTGGGTATTTAAAATAAACCCGCTTACCTGTACAGAGGGGCCATTTGCAGAACAAGCACCTGTCTCATATATTTCACGTGCAACCTTGAGGGCTTCTAGCAAGGTAATTCTCATGCTGGGATGAGCTAATCTAGCACAGGATGCTATGTCTACTTCATTTTGCTAACAAATCAGCCTCTGCCTGCTGAAGACTGCCTGATCAGACTTATAATATGTTCCCCATCAGCAGAAAGACTCATACCATCAGTGGGCCAAAGATGAATTGCCTGGACACAAAGTTGGAATGAATTTTTTGCAGTCCCGTTTCACCAGGAGTTCAAACCACTTCATACTGAGGAGAGAACTCCTTTAACTGTCATCTGTATATATGCTTATAAGGACAGAGCAGATTATCCTTGCAAATCTGCTCCAGGTGAATGTATCAAAACTGGTAAGCAAGAGAAAAGTGTTTTGGTCAAACCTTTTGTTCTACAACATTATCACCCAGATGAAGAAGAGGTATGGAAGACCATTCTGCTGCTGATGCTCCCCATGTCTATTAGCATTTATGGAGTTAAATATATGTAGCACATGCTAAAGCACAGAGATATTCAAAGTCACACGCAGTCATGGGTTATTTGGGGAGAGCAAGGAGGGGAATTAGGAATTATATGCTTGTATGTGGCTTCTGGTCCAGAAAAACATCAAGATGTTTCCAGCTAATGTCAGTTTTCGTTTGAAGAGTTGCTTTGTATTTACAGTTTCCTTAATCCCTAAAGTTAAAGAGTCTAATATTAATTTAAACCCCAATAACAGTTAAAATCCCCAATTATGATTAAAATCTACAATGAGCAAGTGTTCTAGCTTTGTTTATTGCACACATAAATAATCATGCTTCAATTAACTTATTAGTGTCTATGATCTCCTCCCAGATTAAGGTTGCCTTGAGACTGTTTGGTTTGGCTACTGTAAATGTGACATGAATTACACTCAGGAAAATGTGTCTTATGTGCTGGGTCTGAAGTAAATTATTTTCTTCTAATATACTTACACAAGTGTCACAAGGAATTGCACTGCAGATTTAGTAATATTAAGTGTCAATTATAATTCGGTGGCAACCACTTTATTGGCTATGCATATTGCTCTGTGAGGACCTAATTCTCAGTATGGAGGCCACCGTATCATTAAAAACCACTGATCCTTCACTGATGACATAATTTGACTGGCAGAGAGAGGAATATTGAGGGGTTTCCTTCTACCTGCGTGGAATCTGCTGTGTGTCAGAGATGAATTTGCCTTCAAATTAGAAACAGCATAGCAGACTGGTGGCTGTGATTTTGTGTGATTTCTTTTAAGGAGTTTTACTGCAATGGTTACTGAGCAGCTGATAGGAGTGTGCCTTAATATGTCAAACATATATACTACGCAACCTGTAAACAATTAAAATACTTTTAGACAGTGTGTTATCAGTGAAATACTTTCAGCTGAACTCTGTCACGTGCTTTTTCTCTACACCTCCTGCTTTATGCATACTCATCCATCCATCCTTTGGTCTGCAAGTCTGCCTCTGCAATAGGCTCAGAGTATTAAATTTTTGTGTTAAAAAAGGAAAAAAATGTGTTGACATAAATCCAGTGTTTCAACAGATAAAATAAGTCATACAAGTTGTGTAAAATTTAGAGTAAGAGGAGAACTATAATCATACATTCTGAAAATTTTATAAACTGACAATTCAAGTTATGTGTTTTATGCTAATACACATAGTGGTAACTTATAATAACCTGTGATTCACACATAGGGAGTAAAAAAGTTGAAGGTATTATATACATAATATATATTTTTCAGATGTATATACACATTATGTACTTATTCCGAGAAAGAGGAAATAGATTCCAAGACTTTCTTAGCAAATTTAAATCAACCTAGCTGCCTTTCCATTTCCAGTATGTAAATTAATTTTTCCCTTTTTTTATTTTTTGCTGCAAGGCACTGCGATGAACAAAGCAACGTACCTTAAAAGAGTTTCCCTAGTAATTTCACCTTATTTCACACCTATTTAGCAGCTTTTCTTAGCCAATTGGTTTCATTGAAAATGCTGACAATGTTCACCTATTAAAATTATCCATATGGCAAGGTGTGCTTTCCCCTTCAGATTCACTCTATTAACTTTAAACATAGAAAACAGTTCTTTTTCCTTAAGACAATCAACATTCCTCAATATATATTTTTGTCTATCTCCTATTTTTTCCACACTTATTCTACTTTTTTTTTTTTAAAATCTTTACTGAACAATAAACAGCACAAATTATTCAGTCAGTTTCAGTCCAGTGGCATAAATAATACTCTAGCAGACATGCTAGTTTTGACAAATGCTCTGTGTAAGAGAAACATACCACTGAAGGTTTAATCAGAAGCTCTAAACATTTCAGACTTGCTCAATTTTTTTCTTCAGAAGAAGTACAATTTTTTTTCATATCTTCAAAAGCTTTGCAGGAATGTTCATTTTACCCATGAGAATAGGGAGGCCATTTTTACCCACTCCACGAAAGAGGAAGGCATTAATAAAGAACACTTTCTTCAAGAAAAACTCAAGCAGGGTTGGCAAAACTTCTTGCTCTTGAAAGCTCATCTCAGAGGGAGCCTTAAATGTTTTAAATGCTTCCTATATGATGAGGTATCAGGACTTGTATACTGTCCATTTTGAAAGCATAAACTGCATGAATGAAAACACAGCCTTTTATGGGATAAAAGGTTTTTTAAGATTTTATTAACACAATTTTAAAAAAAAACCCACACCACGAAAGACACCCCCAACCATGAACCCACCCTTCTGTTTTGCTGTGCTGTTTAAATAAGTCCATTAGATGCTTGGCCAAAATTGCCCTTCATCTAATTTAGAATCATGGCTTTTTATGGCTGGGAAAGTTGAATAAGTAGTTTATCCAGAACCAAACTATGTCTTTAAATATTAAATGAAAGATCCTATTGATTCTGAGGAATTTTTGGGTTTGTTCCTAGCTATTCTGAAATTACTTTTTTAGGAATATCTGCTTTGCTGTTAGGATTGTCTTTTTCATATCACTGCTGTAGAAGCCTTAAGGAATAGCTGGATTACACCCTCCATGTTCCCAAAATTAATACCTATACTCTAATACAATGTTTTTCGTTGGGGATTTTATTTCAGTATCATCTAAAATGTCATTTGAGGTCCTGAAATAAGGCACTGATTCTTGGATGCCCACCTCTTGCATAGCCAAGAAAAATACTACTGAGTCAAATTTATATGAAACAGCCACCTGAAAAAATGATGTCATAACAGAAAGGTGGGAAAAGAACTGGACATAAACTATGTTCATCAACACAGTGCAGAGCTTATGTGTAGTTGTGTGAACACAATACAAATTATGAATAGTTTTCAAGTAAAGAGCAGAACACTTAAAATATATAGACATCCACCAGGTTAACACAATTTGAAAAGTAACTGTATATAGATAAAATTACTAACCTCCTTTTAAAGGAAAGTTGTTTTTGTTATTTTTATGTTCTGGCTGAGATGAAGACACCTGAATAGAGAAGGAGCAAACGTAAAATGCCTATGCCAATTTTTGTTATTTTAGGTCATTCTAGGCAGCACCAAATAAAAAGGGAACCTGAGTATTGACATCCTAAATCAAAGCTGTGGTTCTCTATCTCATAGATACTTTAGCATAAGAAAAAGATGTGCCACTAGACACAGTGAACGAGTCCATTACCTATTAGTGATTCTTCGTGCTTTCTGAGAGTGGTTATTTGTACAAACATTTGAGTCAGAGACAGTATATTCATTCAACAAACATATTTGGATTATATGTATTTGGATTATAGAAGTCTTGTTTGCCTGTGCCCAGGTGGTTCTTCATGAGTCTTGCGAGATGCTTGGTCTGAGAGGTATTATGCACTGAAGCTCCACAGTATCATCAGAGGCTGAGCAGGTGTTTCTCTTTATTAGTTCACCTTACTAATATTGCAAAAGAGAAATTAAAAATTAGTACAAAGCTCCCATTATAAACCTACTGTCAGACACAAAAGAAAAAACATGAGCTTCCCCATCTAAGTGAATCTTATTTAATTAAAAAATCCCCCACAAACAAGGAGCAAATGAAAAATCTAGGGGAGATGTAGGGAGATTCTCTGATGCACTTTGGTTCTCAACAAACACTGCAGTAGGGTTAGAGCACACTCCTCTAACATTAAAGGAGTGTAAAAAGTGTAAGGAAAACAGAGTGACATTCCCTCTCGCTTGCTTAGTTGATCATGCAAAGCTTTCCAGTCCACGACTTTCTCTGTGAACCGTTTTGACCAGATCCTTGTCTTTTCCTAGTCCTGCAAAATTCACTACTGGAGCAAAGTGCTGCATGAGTGTTTAAACATGGATGCAGCTGAGTGAAGAGTCAGAAGCCTGGATCATGCAGTCTCCACTTTGCAAAACATCCTTTGTACAAAACCATGTTTAAATTCCACGAATGCGAGCAACAGTGCACATCTCCAGCCGAGCGCTGTTCATTCATATAAATGTAATTTCCCCTCAGCTAAAGGGCCAGTGCAGTGAGGGAAATACCAAGAGCTGGAAATAATAAGATTTGTAACCTGAACATTTTGGAACATTTTTTGCATTTGGACCTCATAGGAAGGCAGGGAGACATTTATCCTTCTCAGAGTGCTGCAGCTTGGTCTTAAGAGTAAAGGATTAAGAGCGGGACTTTTTTTTTTTTTTCATGTTGGCGATGGATATAAGAATAATGTAGAAGATTATTGAAGTAGTTGATTGGTCTCATACAAAAAACTAAAAAGGGCCAAGTACTAAATGTAAAATAAGGGCCAAAGATTTTGGACATGACCTTCAGACTTTTTAATAATGTTTAATTGCATTTTAATTAATGGCGATGTCAGAGGTCATGGGGATCTAAGTTCACAAACAACAGATGTAAAGAGGCTACAAATTATGTGAAAGGGGTCAATCCTGATTTATTTACTATATTATGTGTAGAATTTTACACATATGTACGGATTGGTAAACATGAGGTGTTTGAGATGAAGACAACACCACCCAAATCAGACTGAAAGCTTAATGAAGTGACATTTTCTTTTTTTTTTCCTTCCCCCTCCTTTGTCCTTTTCAAATTCTTTGGAAATCTCTTCCCAGTAAATGAGTTCATGAAAATCTAACAATTGTCAACATTAGGGCAGGCCAGGACATAAAAAGACATGTAGTGTAGCTTCTGTGACACAGGTATCAAACTATCTACAAGGTTAAAGCAAGTTCAAGCAAGGTCACACCTTTCTCCTGAAAAGGCTTTAAAAAAAATCTGTCCCAAACCATGCTACCACAAACCACCATGAAATCCACATCAACCCATTGTGTGTAACAAAAACATCAGTTCACAGTCTAAGATTCTTTGTAGCTTTGATGAAACCTGAAACTAAACCCACAAAACCAACTGCTGAGTTGACACGACAGTGTGAGAAGAGCCAGAAGATCACTATCATGTTTTAGTTGTGCTTTTCAGAAATTTGTTCAAGATATAGAATTTCTTCTGATTGTTGAATCGCTACTTAAAGTCAGAAAATAGATTATTTTTTTTTTTTTTTGCCAGGGTCTAGTCTATGAAGTGAGAAATTCAGGAATTGTTCAGAGCAGTGCAATATGTGAAAAATATTATCTGAATATTTTTCTGCAGTAGCTCATTTTCTGGGATGGCTTAAATCTTAATTCTTTTTTTCTAGGCAGCCTTCACTTTTATTTTCTATGTTATAATTGAGGACAAAGTTCATCACAGTCACTAGAAGGGTGTTTTTGCGTCCTAATACCGATTTTGTTCTTGCTTCACCTTCTGTTGATACATTAGCAGGCACAAACCAGGACAGTCTCTTCACATTGGCAAGAAAACCATTTCTGTTTTCTGTTTTCTTTGAAATTCCCACATTTGCTGCATTTTTCAGTGTCTTCTCAATTACAGCATCTCTCACCCCAGTAGGTCCTAAAACACTGATGTACAAATGACTGCATTTCTCATGATGGCAGCATGGGTTTTTAACTCACTCTCATAAAAACCTTGAAAAGGCAACTTTGTTCTTTAGCTAATGTTTTTAATTGGGCACACACTGGTTGCTAGGATAGGACTAATTGTGAACAACTGAGCTTCTATTTATTTGCTATTTTTTTTTCCCTCAAAGAGAATCTGAACTCTGCTATGAGAAAATTCATATAAAGACCGCACATACCTTGAGTTTGTAAAAGCCTAAGAATCCTTTGTGAGATCCTGGATCCGAATCTCACTGAATTGTTGATATGGGTCGGAACCACCTCACCGTGAGCGTGTGTGTGCAGGTGGGAAAGGGCTGGGCCTGGACCTGCAGGAACATGGCAGAACCTGCACACAAGGCCTGTGCTTGGGGCACAGGGCAGAGCTGGAGGGCAAGGCCTGCTGCCCACACAGAGCACAGGCAGAGCTGCAGGCCCTGCCGCCAGACTGTCAGTCAGGGCAAACCTGCCTGGCAGCCCGCCCACAGCACACCCCTGCAGCCTGTGACCGCTACAGCACAACTCCCTCTGGCCTGGAAAGCACTGCCGGGATATCCTGCCTGGGAGGGAAAACTGAGGCCCATGAATACACGAGACTCCATGTGAGCTCTCTCTCTCTCCCTCTTCTCTCTCCTCTCTCCTGCGACTTGAACAGCGTGAACCATCAGAGCTTGTACGGTAACCATTTTTCTTTTCCTCTCTACTTCTTTCTTCTCTCCTTCTTTACTCTTTTAATCTATTTTCTTCTTTTACTCTTTTCCTTCTCCTGAGGGTAACTTAAAACCAATGAATCGTGTTTTACTAAAGCTAGTATATTGATTTTTTGTAGTGGGTATTTTCTGTGGAATGGATCTTTGTGCTGAATGTTTTAGTGAAATATTTTTTCTTGGTTGTATTTTGCTCCTGTAAAACCTTTTGCCAAAATATCTTATTTTTCCCAGTAAATTAAGAGAATTTCTCTTAGAGTGTGTTACTCTTTCTCCAAATGTTAATTAGAGGTTATAACAAACCAAAAGCCTTTTAGAAAGTCTTAAATAAAATGTAACCACACTGGGAAGCTTATAAGCTTAAATCTGGAATGTAATATCCTTAAAGTGATGTTCAACAATGTCTCTTTCAATTTGCGTGAGTTGTGTACATCAGAAAACAGCAGGTTTGTATGATAACTGGACAAATAAGAACTTTTATTCCATTCCAAGTGCATGTAAAAAGAAGGGTAAAAAAAAGGACAAATGTACTATAATAGTCAAGTTCTATGAAAGGGAAGGACAATCTCCTGAAAATGTTGACTATCCCAAAATTAGCCTTTGCTTATTGAGGAGAGCTGTTTCTCAAAGCTTCTATACTCACCTAAGTGCCACAGGGAAGCTCTGTAGGACAGAAGTTCTCAACCAGCAAGAGAAGCCCAGCATAAGACCCCAATGTTTAAGCTGTGATCAGCAAACAAGATATTCAAGTAGCCCATTCAGTTGTATTTTGAATATGTATTCTCTGTAGACTCCTATTAGTAGACTAGAGTCGTCTGGGAGGAATCAGTGAACTACAAACATGCTGGTATCAGTAATAGTGTTGGGTATGAAGAAGTGACCAAGGATAGGAAAATGAGGGAGTTTTTGGTGAGTTTGGTGATCAAGACAACTCATTATCATTAATCAACAGTGTACACAGAGAAAATAACTGTGAGACAAGGAGGACCTCTGTGTTGCCTTTTGAAGATTGACAGTAGTAATTTTAGCGTAAGCCATTTACAATGCAGCTGGAGATTCCCAATCTACATGTTAGTAGTCCTTCACTGAAAGATGGCCTCCCCTAGAGTACAGATATGGGTGAATGCTGTTGATTTGCTTTAGAATGGAGTTAGTGTTGTCAGCTCAAACTCCTCGAAAAGGTGAGTTAACTTGGGGGCTGCTGTAGAGAATCAGGATCAATTCATCTATCCTAAACTTCTCGCTAACATAGAGGGAACTGCTTCTAGTTCCCAGCCAACAACCACCTAAGTGGTTTGAAACCTGTAGCTACACAAGTATTTGTCCATGCCTTGGCTCTCACTGCATATAAACCATGAAACATTTCACTCCATATATCCTGTAGCAATAGTCTTAACTACAATGTATTTTGCAAAGAGTGCTTTAACTATGCTTAGAAGATCCAGTTATGAATAATAGCTAGTCATAACAAAATAACACCACTTTCTAAATAAAGTACTAAAGCATTAATATACATTTTGTAAACTTGCTTGTATTAGGCACATCCTCTGGACCAGAGCAGATGGTCCTGGGCCAGGAATATAGGCTGTAAAAGGGCAGAAGTCCTGGGATGGAAAACCCTCTAGGAAAAAGCTGTAGCTCCTTCCTTGAATTCCACCTCCAAAGAGAAAATGGCATGGATTTGTGGGGCAAGCTTCAGAAGCCCTTACCAGCAGGCTAGAAATCCTACTAAATTTTTCAGAAACAAAACTAATTTATTTCAAGAATGAGCTTATTATTGAACATACCGGTGAATCAAGGCTGTTGTGAGTGTCCAGTGCATCGGTTTGCTAATTTTAGGTTGTAACTCAGGGCCAAAGAATGGAGTAACGTAAAGCTGCACGTAAACACCAAAAGGAATTATTTCTATCCGCATGCCATAGACATACATACCTTGGTCTGAAACAATGGGTAAAATCTCCCATTTTTCTCAAATGCTGTTTCCCAGTGTATCCCATGTGTGTCCATTCCTAAAAGTCAACATTCAACAATTACATAAAATGGACATCTCCCTTTAAAATCCCTTGGTCCAAATAAAGACTATTTCAACAACTATATGCATTTATGTACATTTATCAAAGTAATTAAAATTGCTTGGGATTAACAGAACAAAATACTTAAGCTTTCAGGAGAACTAAGCTGGTAATGTATATATATTTTTCTAAACAAAATATTTATGTGAAGCTATTTCTCTAAAGGTATTTTTGGATATGTTCCCTGTATTTGAATAGTCATTCACTTTGCATTGGGTGTGACATGCTTTTTTCTGATGAAACTTGGAAGTTTTCTTATGAAAAATGATGTGTCTTATAGATAGCATGAACTAAGCAATTTTAGCTATGGCAGAGCAATAAAAAACATTCCTACCATGGATTCATTGAAGGTGCAAGGACAAATACTAACCTTGGTAGGTTTATTACAGCACTTACTTAAAGGAAAAGAAAGGAAGAAAGGAAGGAAAGGGATTCATATTTGAATTGTCTCTCTGTCTTCATATGAGGAAGAAAATTTATAAACCTAAGTGGATACAGGTTTAGGAGTTAGATGCTGTCAATGTGTTTAAAAATGTTTTAGAAACAAAATATGAAACTAGATAACAGTTTGCACAAATTCCAGAATCTTCTTGCTCATTTTTAGTAATAAAAAGATATATGTTGTATATGTGTATTTAGGCATAGATTCAGTCTGTTTTCATATGTACAGTGGGAACATAATTGTCTATATCAAATGTAATACAAAAAATCTTTGCCTGCCTATAGAAATGGCATAAATGCAAATCCTGTTGACTTTAAGCAAACAAGAAACCTGTTGAAACTGATGGGACTGCTCCCAGAAGAAATGCAAAAAGGATTTGGCCTAGGCACATAATTTAGAATGAGCTGAGTCCTGCCTATGCAGGTGCAAAAGGCAAATAGGAACACTGAAATATAGACACTCAGTCTATACTTCACACCTCCTCCATGCAATATGGGAATTATTGTTTACTATTTAGGGTTTTTTGGAGATGGGAGGGTGAGAAAAGGATTTAATAAATGTTTTCATGTTGAGCCAGGGAACCTGACCATCCTGTCAGTGAGAGGAAGCTGTAAAGCTCCCATGGGCCCTGCTCACTGGAATTTGTCAAGTGCTAAAAGCCTATGGGCTACGGTTTTAGATTTGTTTTCTTCAGCCCTGACTTCTAGTTGATCCCACTTTTAGAACTGATGCGCGGTATTTAGAACCTGGCACGGAGCCAGCGATATCATTAATCCTCTCTGCTAGCTCTAGCAGAGAGCAGTTCCAGGCTAGGAGCTGTCTTCCTGTCAGCACAACTTCTTAAATACCCACAAGATGGAAAAAAGGAAAATAAATGAATTATTCAGGAATAAGTTTGGTAATCAAAGGCTGAGAGATTTTATTAAAACAAGAACAAAGCTCTTGTCATCAATTAAAGCACTTTTGTCTTTATGTAAGTGCTTAACAAAAGAAATGAAGCTATTTCTAGTCCTTCCTGAAATGCACTGGGGATATCATGATGAGTATGCTGAGCATTCAGCCCCGAGTGTTGCTCTGTGCAGGTGGACACACCTGTCCCAAGTGGAACTGTCCATTCCCATCTCAACAGCTGATTGCAGTACTCATTCATTATTTTAGACTCTGTTTTGGCACCAGAACAATCACCTACCCCCAAAATTTGGTCCTGCTTTTCCCTTCACCCAGGGCCAATGAACAGAAGCATCATTCTCGAAAAAGAAGCAGAACTATTTTATCATCGAGACACTAATTCTGATATCTTCTCCTGCTCAGAGCTTATTTTCTTAGTGTAAGTTAAGACCATTATGTAAAGTTGGATGTATTTTACATTTTTAGGGGAAAAATCACAATGTGCTGTTTATTTGCTGCATTTTCTATGTATATGTGCTTGAGAATATAAGAAATAATGGGCTAGTTTATCACTATGGGTATGAAATCCACAGACTGCGCTGAGTTATTGGTTTCTGAAGGAAATAATATTATCAGGTCACCATAATGCTTAACAGTATTACATTTTAGTAGATAATTTCTGAAAAGTGCTTACTTTTGGGAAAAAAACCCCAAACAACCAACCAATCCTGAAAGAAAAAAACCCTGGCAACAGCGCTGACTGAAAAAAATGTTTATGTTTATATCAACCCCCTCATCTAAATTATTAGACACATCACTGCTTAAAATGCAGTCACCTGACAAAACCAGTTCTAATTATTACCCTCTTGGGCTAACATTTTTCAGAGTGACTGGCTAAAGTGCACTCCAGCTCATAATTTTTATCTCTGACAGTGGAAGACATAACCTAGTTTCCTCTAATGCAAAAGTCTCTAATCTAGAGGGCAAGACCCTTTTCCATATAACACTGAAGGGAGAAAATGCAATTTGAGCACAAGGAAATTGCCCACATAGTTTGATAGTTCTACTGTTCTCATTTTTTTTTTACCCTGGATTAAATGTCTTGTTTTATTTTATGCTAAATTATGACCTAGCTTGGACTTGTATATATTGTTCATCATATTCTGGGAATTTTATACTGTAAAAACAAACAGATCTAGAAATGCCAACAAACAGATCTAGCTTTCTTTTTAGCCATTAAAATTTCCAAATTACCTCATAGAGGTAAGGATATTTTCTTCTTAATGGATAGTCTGTGCTTCAGCAAGTGGCAGTTGCAAACAATAAGCTTTATTCACCTCTGGGTTAATCCAGTTGTGTATCAGTACAATGTGATTGATTTCATATTGGTGTAATGCAGTAGTGAATCAGGCTCCAAGGTTTGAAAACAGAGCACTACATTAACATCTACATTTGTACCCTGACACACTGGGGAACAGATTTGCAGATGGGCTTCATCCCAACGTTGTTTCCTTGCAGCACATTTTTCACCACCAAAAATAAAATAAAAAAAAAGTCCATAACTTTGTGCTCATGAACACCACAGGGAACAAAAATTAGAAAGTCTCTTGGATAGCGAACTCCCTGAATTATACATGCACCTACCTGAATTATACATGCAATTGAGTAGTTAGATGCTTAACTACTAATATTTGCAATAGAGGGTACCTGTCAAAATCTGGGCCTCGATGTGCAAACTAACTGCTAACAGCTTCTCAGCTGAGATGAGCAGATTTACCGGTGTGCACAGAGGGGGCTGCCTCACTCCAATTAGCAGAACCCAAATGGTACAGGCTTCCCTCCCTCCTGACATCAGGGACATTGCTGCATCTGCCCCTGGCTGAGCCTGACCAGAATGATTCATGACAATGTTAGGAGAAATGAATTAACTTTTTTTCTTTCTTTCTTTCTTTTTTTTTTTTTTAATTTTGTTTTTGTTTTTGTGTTTGTTCAGTTCATATAGGCAGTGGCTGAATAATAAATTGCCCTCAATCTGATAAAGGCAAAAATGCTGAAGAGTTTCAAAGAAGTGAGTCAGGAATGCTGGAAGAGATGCTCTTTGTGCTGAGTTTTTATTAACAATTTTATTTCTCCTAGCCTAAGAACCACCTTTTCCTTTGTAGCTTGACAGCAGCTGCTTAACACCTTTTTTTCCAGCTGACAGGGCAGCAGGGTGAGCATGTTTATGGTTAGTATGCATTGCTTTTGTGAGCAGTGGGTGCGCCACTTCCCTCTTGAAAATGCATGTCACCCTCACGATGTGAACATCTTCCATCATTTTGAGGAGTACCTAGAAACACCAGTGGCAAAAGTGCAGTCCAAATCAAGGGGAACCAAACCTATCTTCCGTTAAAACCCCATTGTTGCAATGTTTATGTTAGTCCACATTCTTCAAGTTGGACTCTACTTTAATTTTTTTTTTTAATACCAATCATAGAATCAACCAGCTTGGAAAAGACCTCTGAGATCATCAAATCCAATGTTTGGCAGAGTTTTCAGTGAATTACTGTACTTTGTGCTAGTGAGTCAGTGCTGTATGAATGGTCTCTTTTGCCTTTTTTTTAAGGACAGAGAACGAATGAATGTAAGCAGGGCAAACAGGGGCCCAAGGCCATAATAACCAGAAAGCTTAAATTTGTGAAAATCAATTGGGTTCAGAGTCTTGGGCAGAGAGAATTTTTTTTTTTACACTCTTGTCTGTGTATGCACATCTGTTTGCAGGATCTAGTCCTGCACTTGCACAGAACACAACAGTATTTTTTAGCATCCATGCTGCAGGCTGAAATTGCAAAAAGAACAACAGCTCTGGAGGGTGACTTTGGTTGCCTGGCTAGGGTTTCGCAGGACATGGTATGAGCTCCTGCATGAGACCATAAAATGTAGGATATTTGGTGGGTAGATTCTTGCCTAAATAAGTTTACCCTTTGCAATAAGAAGAGACAGATGAGATGTTGGATACTGAAGTACAAGCCTGGGTTTAGCTGAGCTGTGCAATCACAGTAAAATGGCATGTCCCCAGATATTACACATTATTATAAGGTTTCCTTGTATTTGTGTAGTTAGTGAGGCAAGCAGGGAGATATAAAGCAAACTATTTATTTTCTACCATCAAGTATCACACCATTACCAATTAATCTCTGAATTACCTTGGTTTTTCTTCCTGCCTGTAAGGACTCGAGCTCAAAAAACATCAGGAGAATAATTAATGGATTTCCAAGAAAACTTCTATTCTGAAACAAGCCTGTCAATAATAAACATATCTTATATTACTGCAGTCAGGCATATCAGTGATCCTTATTCCTGGCCGTGGTGGACCCCTGCAAAGGTCAAAGAGTTGTTGATGTCACCCTGAACCATCAGTCCTCAGGCATCCTGCTCAGACATCTGCTTGTCAGCCTGCCCAGGGGCAGGAGTAGCTCAGCTCCTCTCAGACGCTGTAGAAGACACATGATTAACAGCTTTTAGTCAGTCCTGGTGAGTGAAATTATAGTCAATTCGGAAAGCTTAACACCCATTCACTAAGACATCTGTCCTCCGGTTGCTGGGTTTCATAATGGTCCATTGTTTGATATAGACTAACTGATGGCTTGCCCTTCAATGTGGCAATAAATACTGAAAGATCCCTCATAGCACTGGTGTTTAAATTCAGACTGACAAATGAGCACCTGAGGGAATAATCCTACAACAGCTCTTATGCAGCCAGTGAATTGGCAAGAGCTTCCAATGGGCAGGTCTCTCAAATAACCTTTGCTGAAACTCAAGCTCTAAGTAGTGAAGGGCTGAAACATGCCCAAACTCCTGGGTAGAGCCACCCAACTAGGCTCATCAGGTTGACCACCAGCACTGACAGGTCTGAAGAAGAGCTGGAGGAAACCCCAGAGGCCAAGGAGTAATGCAAATTCTGTAATGCAGAACACTGTATGGGACACATCATGGAATGCACATAAAGAGGAAGAGATCCATAATCAGCAAACTTGATGCTTGGGGGGATTTCTGGTGGTGCTTGGAAAGGGCAGTGAAGAGCATTTGAACCTTTTTGAGGCAAACACCACTCCTTTGCAAAGAGTGCCTACAGGCATGCAGTTGCATTGTTTTCACCTTCCTATTCCCCTCACTTTGGGCACTGTCACACAGTTCCATGGTGCCACAGACTCTCCTCACTCCCCAGTCCCACATGAGAGATGCTGCTGGTCTTCCTGCTATTTGAAGCCTGGTGCTTCTGCAGTGTGAGGTGGTCTCCTTCATGGGGGAGGACAGTTGAACAGTCCAGACCTAAAAGCTCCATGTAAATGGTTTGTTAGAAACAAAAGATTTTGGCAAATATCCAGTATTTTATAAGACAAAAGCACACTTCTCAGGACAGTGAAAAAAACCTAGTCCTTTTCCCTTTTTGTTTTTGTGAGGGCTGTGTAGACCATAAAGGAAGAAACCTTTATAATCATTTGGGCTACAACTGGTTTGGCAGAGTAGCTGGGAAGACGAAGTGCTTTTGAACTTAGCCTTAATGATATAATGTTTAATGATTGCAGAAGGGAGAAGTGTGGAAATGAGAATCTGCTGAAGTCAGTGGGAGATCTGCAGTTCACTGAAGCCAGGATTTAATCCCAAGTCTGCTGCTGACAACAATGTCATTGAACATCTAAAAAATATTATGGTATTATGTCATTGTTTAGTTGGGAACAGAGTATGTCTATGCCTCATTAGTAATTCACTATATCACCTAAACAACTTAATCGTCTGAGTTTTTCATGTGTACTGGCAAAGAGCAGACTCAGATATTTGAAAAGGAGAAACAGTCTTATTATATTTGAACACTTACTGGAGGATACAAAATCTCTGTACTTTCCTGGGGAGTTTTTAATTTCAGCTGCACTGTTTCTGAACCATAACCCTGGCTTAGTAATTTTCAGCTTGCTACATAATGAATTTCACTGTTACAAATTTTCATACTTAAGAGTAGAAAACTGTAAGGAACTGAAAGAGGAAAGCAGTAACAGTTTATAGGCACAGTACTGTAGAATTATCATAATTCTGCAGTAGAGTTACTGATTTGATAGCCCTTCTTTTAACCACTTACCTGCTTTCCTTAAATACAAATTACATGCATGTAAAAAGCAACCCCATGTAGGTTTCATTTACCTATTTGCTGTCCACATTCTCCTGAAGGAACTGGAAAGGTTCAGGAAGACAAGGCACAAACAGGTGCATTACATGTGACTCGCTCCAAAAGTAAGCAGAAAAAACAAAGGGAAGGCCTATGCCTACTTAAGAAGAGTATGACATAAACTTTTACTGACCTACATAATCCTTATTTAGGAGTGCAATGTAAATGGATTTATAACATCACACTTGCTCACTTGCATACAGACCACATGAAACACTTCAGAGTGGTTTCTCAGTGCAATCTTGTGCACTGCAATTTTTTTTTGAGCAGTACAAACATGCCCATTAAACAAACCTGAACAGGATTCAGAAAGTGCAGGGTTCTAACACTTCCCCCCAAGATCAGAGAACCACTGAGCATTCTTGTTCAATTTAAACAAAGTAAATGGCAGTTAGTATGCCCTCCCCTAATAGGCACCCCCACTGAGGACATTGTTTGAGCACCACTACGGACATGTCCCCAGTGCAGCTGGGTATGTAAACAAAGACATAATCCGCCTGAAAGAATGCTCAGAGTTTGGCAGAGCTTGCTGTGTTGTTAATGTATTATGCCAAAGCAATAACAAAGGCATCATTTTAAAGTTTATTTGCAAGCCCTTATTAATCAAGAAATTTTCCAGAAATCACTTCTGAAGGAAGGATCTTCCAGAAAGTCACCATTTGGAGGGGAAGGTTTCCAGATTACTGTTTTTCCTAATCTGTGTCCTGTTCCTCAGAGTAAATCACAATTTAGTCCAAGTTCACTTGAGACAGAAAACACACTGCTGTTATTCAATGTAAGGGAGCCTTCTGGGTTTTTGTTTTGAATTCTCTCCATTTCCTGCAAGACCAATCAGGCTTTGGGGTG
Source organism: Pseudopipra pipra (assembly GCF_036250125.1). Classification (NCBI taxonomy): domain Eukaryota; kingdom Metazoa; phylum Chordata; class Aves; order Passeriformes; family Pipridae; genus Pseudopipra; species Pseudopipra pipra. The sequence continues at coordinate 51,883,928 of NC_087581.1, read as the reverse complement.
CAGTTCTTCACTAGGCTGGAGATAGTCAATGTGCTGTACCTTGGCTTACTAGCAATTAATTCAAAACATTAACAGTTATAAATTCAATATAATCATCCTGAGCATGCACAAGCCAGTATTTCCAAGTTAGGTGCTCCAAGAAAAGAAAGTAGCTTGGCAATTTTTTCAGTTTTATTGGTTGATAGTCTAAATTTTTAAAGTTTTCCTAGAATTTTTGGTACAGTCATAAAAATGGCAGAACAAGTGACAGAAGGAGATGACATTTTGAAAATCAGATTTCCATGAGCATGCAGTCTGACAGAATCAATGGTCTGAGGTAAAACTGTGCCCAGAGGTAGATACTGGCAAGATTTGTTATGGATGTGACTAATCAATAACAAATTCTAAATGTATTTGCTTTTTTTTTAAAATATAGCTCTCATAAATTAAGGAAGAAATTGTTTTAGATGTATTTAATAAGAAAGAAGACCAAAACAGAACAGGGAAAATGATGGCTGGTTAACTTTATCATTTCATGTCTTCATTATAAACAATATTCACACTGAAGAACATATATTTTTTTAATAGTCAATGTTAGAGGAATTATTTTTGTGGGCTTTTTTTTTTTTTTTTTTTTTTTTATTTCTTTTTCTTTTACAGTTGGACCATATGTTCAGTATATTTTGGTGGCTCCAAATGGAATGATGTGTACATTGTGTATGCATGTGGAATTATGTATTCATTGTGCTGTGTTCAGCTCCACTTAAAAATCATTGTTAGACTTATTTTTGTGGGTAAATTTTGGCCCTTTGCAATGCTGCTACACTGGACACTGCTACAGCCATTTCACCAGGATATTAGATCCTTGGATATCCTGGATAAATTGTTACCATGCATGAACAGAATAGATGTATATACACTGAAAAACTCAAAATGCTCCTTGGTGCATGTAGGGCATTGGCTTGTCCCATCCTGTGATGAATTTACCACGTAGATTTGGTTCAGCTGACCATGTCTGGCAGGTTCCACGCCTCTGCGTGGCTACAAATGTGCACGTCAGCTGCAACATTTCAGTTTATAATTTTGACACCCATTGAACTCAACAGGTCTGTGTTTAAGCAGTTTTTCAACTAAAGGGTAACGGAAACCCCATATCTGCCCCTCTCAACCTAATCAGAACTACGAACTGATTAGAAAAAAAAAAAAAAGTGTAATTTCATCTAGCTTGACCCTGATTCCTTTGGTGGAGCAGTTGAGGTCCTGCTAATAGAGCTGCATATTTACTATTGCACTCTGTTTTCTACATCTCTATGCTATGGAAAAGATTCCTGCACAAAGTGTCATTTACCTTAAAACCTTTAAGACATCAAACACTGCAGTTGCTGACTGTGCTGATATTTTCAGAGGAAAGTTCAAAATTCACTACAGTCCATGCTTTCAGACCCATTGAGGACGGGCTCTCAACCTTACAGCCTGTGGTCAGGTGAAATAAAACCAGGGCAAAGCCTTTAATTTCTCAGATGTGATACCTCTGTGTGCAAAGGTGCACATGTGGTCGGGAATGGTGAGCCTCAAGTTGAGTATATAGACAGGCTTGATTTTTATAACTGTGATTTGACTGGCTGCCAGCTGACCTTCTTGGTTCTGGATCACACCCAAAGACCCAGGTACAAGAATTCTCTTTTGTCTATGGTGTTTTGTCTTAATTTTTGAAATCTATGGATAAAAGATACCGTTAACACTGACCACAAAATATAGGTGTCCTTTTGTCACAGTCATTCTGTGGTGACTATGAGAGGTTTATTATAGAATATTTGCTATGAGATCTCCACTATGTGATATTCAACCAAGGAGATGGCACTGGCTTAACACCAAATAGCAACATGTCTGTCATTTCAGATGCTACTGGTTTTGAGACCAATGTTCAATTATAATAAGTTGTTATATTTAAACTTACTTATATTATAATTTTAAACTAAAGAGCTTATTATTTTTCATATCACTGACAGGTTTTTCTCTGTTTTTTCAGTGGTCATGGCTCCCCTTCCACGACATAAAGTCACCTTCATAATGTCACTGAGATACGAACTAGTCAAGCTGACTGAAATCTACTGATAGCTTGAAACACTGGGCTTTAATGGTATGAAATACCCCAAGTATGTAAACAAACTCCTAATACAATGCTGTAAGTCCAATTTAATTATCTCAGTGCTGAAAATACTTCCATTTTGGTCAAAGAATTGAAAAAAATTGCTCAGCTGACTGTTAAATCTCATTTTGGATCAACAACTTGAGAGAATTAGAACCGCAAGTGAAGCATAAAGAACAAATATTCTTTCCTTCTGCTTACTGCAGTTATCTGCAAGCATAGGCCTACATCTCTGCAAAATGACCCATCTCTATTTTAGAGTTGGCAAACATGATGTCTCAAAGTTAAATAGGGAAGAAAGAAAAAAGAAGTGAGAAAATGTATGTTTAAGATGTCTGTGTTTTAATGCCTTTGACCTGGAAAACCCAAAACTTAAAAAAAACTCAAGAAGATTTAAAGTAAAAATGTGCCTTTTTTTTTTTACCTGAAAAAATACTCAGTGAAGTCCGAATTTATACTTTTCATCACTAAGTAATATAAAGTCAAAGAAAAATTGATAGGTACCTGTTCTTTTTTGATTTTCTTCCTTTTTCCGCCCCCCAAAATTGTATACCAGAAACAAGGATATAAAATTTCTCTTTCTGTTTTCTGCAAAAAGCAGTGGAAGAGTCACACATGAGCATTAGAATGATACCAAATTTCTGAAATAACAGATGCCTTTTATTGAAGTTTCCTTTATGTTAGTACCACAGAAGTGAAACAGTTAAATAATTTTGCCTTCTCTTGAAGCAATATATAACCTCTTCATAATTATACATAGCTTTCATGCATATTATTTGAAGATATAGTGATTTATCCATCTGGTTACGTATATAGTCTTGAGGTATAAACTTATATATTAGGAGTTTTAGTATATTTATGATGCATAGTCAAATGCATTTAAAAAGTAACTTATGCAATATATTAGACAGTCTTGCTCAACATATACACAGAAGCTTATGAACTGACCTAGATTTTCTGTTCTGAACTTCAAAAATAAGTTAAAACATAAGACATTGCCAAAATCCCTAATTTCCTCTACATAGGACTTACGTTGTGAAACATTTTAGTTCTATATGAAGTAAAGACTTTTGGGGGGGCACACTACACAAAATTAAAATGTCTATGCAGTGATTACATGCAACAAAGGGAGTAGTACAGGAGAACAATGTAGTTTCTACGTATGAAAACCAAAGGACTGTTAATCAAGGTGCATATTTATTGCCTGAGTTGACCACTTCAACAATTCAACTCTTTCTCTCAAATTCCCTGGAAAAGCCGTGTGTGTGTTTTGAAATCTTCTTGTGTAATGATGTCTGATTGCTAGATAACCTACATTTCCATAACACATATTTCCACTACTTTAGAAAATTTTACGGTTTTACAGCAGTTAATTACTTTAAAAACTTTTTAATGTAGCTTGCGTCATACTGGTCCTAATCTGAAAAAATCTCTAGAGCACCATTTTACACATAAGTGACATTCCCCAAATCACTAAAGACTTCCAAGTGTATAAGCACTTACATTTGGACCATATGTAATGCTCAAGGATATCTAGCTTCACAGATGCTTAAAGGTTTAGGTCATGATGAAGCCTCAGGTGGGAGTCGTAACTGAGGTATTCCCTTGTTTGCCTTATGAACACAGAGAAAAAAGAAAGTAATATGGATTACCTAAGTGATAAACTAACTACATGCAATCCTGCCTGTAGAGATAATTTTGTCATGCTAATGATTTATTGATAACAGATCACTTAGATACTGCAGAAGCATTGGGACCTGTCATCCACAGGCTCTTGATGAGATGCATGGAATTTCCTAAAGCAGAAAGATTGAAGGTAAGAATTTGACATATTGTTTAGAAGCAGAGAGCCCATACCCTGCTTTTGCAGCAGTGCTGCTCTTTGAAACTAGCAAAACTTCATGATATAGTCTAGAACACAACATGGTCCACAAAAGAAAACAAAATTCAGCCTTAGATTGTACATGTTTTTTAGCTGATGGCATATCTAACAAATTTTGGTAATGGATGTGAGAAAACAGAAATGAGACATTCACATTTAAATTCAAGATATAAAGATACTGAGGCAGCAAAAATGCTGTTATTAAACTCCTGGCATGTCATATTTGCTGACGAAGAAAACTCACTGAGAAATTCTTACTTACAGTGGATTAAGGGTTCTGTCACCTTTCACTGAAGCCCAGGTTAGGCATCTGTGACTTTCATCTCTGAACAGAAATATCTGTGAGGGCATGGAGTGGTACATTTTGCTATATGCTGAAGAGAAAGTGAAAGAGCAGAAGCAGCAGATCCTGAAAGATCTATATAATGGTCTGAAAATCCCATTTACAGGAGTCAGTGTGCAGCTCAAAAGCAGCCTCAGTGAAAGTGGTGGTTGGAGCAGTGCTTGGAAAAGCCTGTGACAAATCATACATGATCTCTGAAGTAACTTGTGCAAACTACATTTGTTTCATTTTGGAAACTGTTAAAAGTAGTCACTGATTAATGTAGTCAGGCTGGGACTTTGATGTGCCTTAATTTTGGGTGGAATGAGCAGTTGAAGAGACCTGGGCACATGGTTCAAGGTCTTTCCTTGAGTCTTTACAACAAGAACAGGAATAAAAAGTGGGTTGTTTTACATGATGTTTTACCCCTCCTAGAGCCTCCAGCCCATGCCTTTATTCTGCTATCTCAAACATCAAAAGCTAGGACTCTTTCTGATTAATTACATAAAAAAATCACGGTTCAAAGATCACCCTGCCTAGTCTGAAAAAAAGAGTCAGTAAAAGCAAATCCCTCATTTGGCACACAAAGGTCTTCGAAATCACACATATTCTTTATTCTATCTCTTTATAGACTATAGAACTATTTTATTTTAACACTTGCTTGGGAATAATTGGATATACCGAGTCATTGTCTGTTCCAAGGTCCTATTTGGATAAATATATCTTGATCAAAAGGACCAACAAATGAAAAATATACCTATCTTGGTAAAATGATGATTCTTAGAGTCAGAAAATGGATGGTCACATATCAACCCAATACCTTTTTTAAACTACTTTAAAGATTTGTGAAATCAGGAATAAACAATTCAGTCTCTCAATTAATAAGCATGCAAAGTACTGCAACATGAGGTCTGAAACCATTAAGATAAGTAAGCTATGCTGTCAAATCCCCACAAGAAAGAATTTATTGGGAGTCTTTTATTCCTTCTGAATAAATCTGGCTGACCAATCTTCCTTAAATATAAATAAACAAACAAATACACAAGGAGAACTTCCACCATACCAGCCTCCTGCAGGATTATGGCTCAACTCTATCAGCAGCTGTAGCTGGCCACAAACCGCATTTAATTGCACAGGAACATATTTGCCAGTATTTCCTATAAGTAAATACATGCTTTTACTCAGTCTACACTTTTTGGGACATTTCTAGAGCTTTCATTTTCAAGGGTTTTTTTGTGTTCAGTGGGGTCAATTAGTTTTGTCAATTTTCTCCTTTCCCCCCTCCCAGCCCAGGGCTCACAGTGACTTAGGCAAGTCTTTTACTGCTTTAAAAGAGCTAAATTGTGACAGAAATTTTAAGCTGCCAAACTAATCTCAAGTAACTTTTCAAATTATATTTGGATGAAAGGTCATACCTTAAAACACATGATAAACAAAAGATGCATAAATGTTCACAAATTTTAGGAAACTTGGACTTTGTGTCTCTACGACATACTATTTCTTATTTAACAAAACTTGGCATTCTCCCTAAGCACATAATTTTTTCATAGGCTGGAGAGGAGAACAGAAAGGCGTGAAAGTTTAATACTTTTCTAATTTCTCATGAGATGCTTCCTATTATGGTTGTAGGGTCAGTTTAAATACCTAGGACAGCATGGCAGAAAGACAAAATGAAGATAAACAGTAGAGATTCAAAAATAGTAATTAAAAAAGCACATGAACTGTTACTGACACAGAATAAGTCTTGTGAAAGAATGAGGCAACAGCTTGTGATGAAGGCTGGTAGTTCATCTAATAGAGTCCCTTTGCATTAACTAATCAAAACTAATATCATGGCTGTTGCATTGCTACTGGAATTGGCCCAGTTTGGATGGTTAGAAATCTAATTTCCATCAGTAAGATACTCATGACCTGCTTTGCTTCTCTTGCTGTTTCTCTTTTCCTTGTGCTGTGTGAACAGTTTTTCTTCCACTGTACAGCTATGTTTTGGATGGCTCTCCACATAGCAAACGCTTTAGTATCAACTCTTATCAGCCTTTTCCTCGCTAAGTGAAGCTAGTAAAACTCTTCTACATTAGCTTAGTCTCTTGCATGTTCATAATAGTCCTCCCATGCATTTTTACTTGCAATTGATCTTTCTTGAACAGCGGGTAACTAAATTCTTAAGGGTATTGTATAAAAGCTTCAATGTACTGTTTAACTAGACTAATTATGATGTGGTCATTAATACTTCTTTCAGTACTCTTAAGTTGGGGTTATCATAGGGAGTTTTCTTCACAGCTGCTTCATCTCAGGACCCATCCTGTGATCAACTAGCTCAGCCCTGGTGATGAATAAGTAGCTGCCTTAATGTATTTGTCTCTCAGCACATGACAGTGCATTCCTATTCTTACCATTCTTACCACTGACTTTATTCTGGTTCTCATAGCAGAGCTTTAAGAGGGACAGTGAAAGCTAGTTGATTTAGGAAGAGAGGAAGAGAAGATAGGGACCAAGACATCTGAAACCTACTGTCTTTTTTTACTTTATTTTCTTTTTTTCCATTTTTAACTTTCTTCCTTTCTTTCATTTCTTCCTTTTCTTTCTCTTTCTTTCTTTCTTTTTCCCTGTGTCCTACCAAGTCATATTTAATGCATTTTGCAAAATTACTAGCCCAGTTTACCTTCTGAATATGGTCCAGTGCTTTTACAGCTGGCATTATCCATTCTTCCTCTTTCCTCTAACTTTATACTGTTGTGAGGTCAAAAAATTCCTGCAAACATTTGCATTAAGCTGGTGCAAGTCTGGCAGTTGTCACCAAACATGGGAGCTCAGTTGCATGCTTTCAGATTGTGCAGACCTGGCAAAGAGATTCTGCAAATCCTAGTTAAGAGACAGAAAAAATCAAACACTAAGAAAGCATTAACGCTTCATCCTCTTGAAAGTCTTATAGAGAATGCTTTAGTTTTGGTTCCTCTACATCAACAAAGCACTACTAATTGACAAAAGTGTAGTCTAGAGACTTAGTTGTCCTTAGAATAGAAATTTTATACTTGTAATCTCATAACTAAAATAGTTCACTAACTTTTCTAAATCTAAATATGTGCAAGTTGTAATAAAATTTTTAAAGAGAGAACTAAGGAACAGCTTATTAGTACACAATGAATACCTACAGCAAAAAAGAATGAATAATCCAAAGAAGATATTTATTAATAAAATACTGGTATTTATATGAAAATACAAGCCAAACTACATGCTAAAATAAAAAGTCTGTTCTGAATCCCCTTTCCCTTTAGGCTACAGTCATGGCACGTGATGGGTTACAGTTTAGAGAAAACAAAGTGGACAGTTTTTCGGGACATACCCAGTTTCTTGCTCCTTGCATGTGCAGTGCTTGGCATGTGAGGACTCTGATGTTGCAATGCTCTTCTGGAAATAGAGGAGGATGACACCCAATTCAACTGGCTGTATTACTCGGGTATGCTATGTGTGCACTAAGGTGAAACGACAGAAAACCAAGCAGATAGGAACAAGGAAAGTTCATAACTTGCACTTTTTATGTTAGAGGTTTCCATGCTGAAGGTATATGGGCACAAACAAACTTGACATTTTACGTAAGCATTTTTCTGGCTTTTTAGCCCAGAACAATAGGCCATAGCCTTAACCTTTGATATCTGATACATAAATAATTTGGGAGTTCTTTCCTTCTAAAAGATGCACTAATTTAAATTTCTTCCACAAGCCCATCATTCATGTTTCCCCATCAAAGGGTCTGGTCTTAGAGCTGCTATCTTGTTATATTGCTCAATGAAAAAAATTAAAACTTTTTATAATAAATATCAAGTAGGTAGCAAAATCATCTTTGACTTTTCTTAAGAGTCATAATATTGACTTCACAAATTAAATAGAGCCATTAATGCACACCCTGGAATAGATTTTCAATACTTGAACAGAATCATCATATAGAGAAATGTTTTATGACACCCAGGATATTTCCTAGTGAAGAGAAGAAAGAATAATATATAGAGAAAAAAAAGGAAGCAATTATGTATGGAGAGTTAAATAAATTGTTGTGGTTTTATTTTGTCTAAGTAATCCACAGTACTGTGGTTTGTTTCATTCTTTCCTTCAAACTTTTTTATCTGAAGATATGTATCTGAATTAAAATTATGAACTCATTTCTACTAAACTCACAATCAGCATCCAGCCTAAACTCCTCCCTTTCTTCTCTGCTAACTCGTCCCTTTCCTCTCTCCTTCCCTATGAAGGTTATTGTAAGATTTCCACATGAAGTCATAGCTAGGAAGCAAGAATTTTATGTAAGCTTCTGACAAATTGAAATAAAATGTGCAACGTAGCTGCCTCATGTTGCAACAGTTGAAACAGTGTTAGCTGAGGTAGGAAATTTTACAGAGCCTCTCTATAATATATATACACCTTTATTTCTGCTATTTCTATGTCCCATTGAGACTACACTGTTTATTGTGCTTCTGTATACATTGATTCTACCTGAGTACGTAGGTGTCAAGGGAATGAAAACACTTGCTGCAAGGCCAAAATCTCTTCCTTGATAATACATTTCACAGTTGCTCAAGTGCAATTTTGTTGAATTAATTATGGTAAATGAGACCATAGCACTAACTCTTTTTTTTCCTCAACCTGTTGTATTTTAATGTCATTGCATTGCTGCACATCCAAGTCTACCATTCAGGCATTCAGACATTAGCATCGTTTCCATGTGGGAGGTAACACTGAGGCAGAGGCCTCCTCTTGCTTTTTCATGTGTTATAGATGAAGAATGTGTCAAAGCTTCTCAGTCTCCATTGTCTCTGATCTGTATTTGAGAGACAGCACAACACACAAGAGAGCATACAACAACTTCTCCAAGGACTTTTCCATCCTCCTTGATAGAGTAACTAACACCTCTTCAGAAAAAAACCAAAAGAAAATGAAGAAAAATCCCCAATTCTGCCTGGCAAAGGCTATGATGACTAACAGGTGGCAATTAAACACTAGTAGAGTGTGTCCATTCCCATCTTCCTTAAGACTCACTAAGTAGAGTTTCAAATAGCAATACTCAATCTGTGAACTGACATATCTTGAAATTATACTGATTGGTACTTCCACCTATATCTGAAAACATTAACTCAGAGAATTTTCAGCCTCTGCATCATATAATCAACACCTTGTTCAACGAATTTAAAAGAAATCTTCAATAGATTTTGTTATTTATTAATTTAATTCCTGTTAAAAAGTGACTCAGATCTATTCCAGTTGCACTCAATGTCTCCTCTACTTATGATAAATCCCATCTGTATAAACACACCTGTGGGAGAGAAACAGCACACAGAGGTCTACAGATGTTAGATAAAGTGTAAAAGAAAATACTTCAGGTGGGTTTAATCTTGATGGTCTTAACAGCTATATTGCTCTCTCAAGATAGATGCTTTGTTGCCATTGTTTCTGTAAGAGAGGGCTGTTTCTAGTCAGCTTTTGTTATACATACATACCCTCACATTATTTATTTGACCTTTTGGTAAATTCTTGACACTGTGCAGGATCAAGCTGTGGTTTGGTTTTTGTTTTTTTTTTTTTTTTTTTTTTTCCCCCCAGAAACAAGGCTTTTCCTTTTTTTGGGGGAAAAAAAAAAAAAAGATGTATCTGATCTTGCTTCCTATCTCAGAGCAGGGAGAAAAAGAAAGTCTCAAATTCCCAGTCTTTGCAGCAAATAAGATCCAGAAATGTAAAACACCTGATCGGCATAGAATAATATTTGGTAAAGACACTTGTTCACCATAACCTAAATACATCCTGATAAGATTGAGGTGCATGGCTCGCAGATAAGCCAGGCATGCAAATATATGAGATACAGATGCTTGTTATGGCTACAAAGCAGGGAAGGGAGTTACAGCTATGAATATTCATACCGTTATGTCATCTGAAGATGGCCACCCTGCCCTCCTGCTGCAGGGAGTTCTGGGGGGGCAGAGTTTGCCATGGGTTAAAGTTGTTCTGGGGTCTCAGCTGCCACCAGAAACAGTCCCTGCCTGGCTGAGACAGCAAAAAAAGCTGCACTGCCCCAGTCACCATGCTGACACAGTTGCCCACTGCTGGAGTGCTGCTTCAGGCATCACCGCTGCTGTTAGTGCCACTGCTGCTGCTGCCTGCCCGGGATTCCTGCACCAGACTGCTGCTGGAGCAGCACCACAGCACAGCTGCCATTTGCCCGCCACTCACCCACCACTCACTTGCCATATGAAACCATTGCCTGTGCTGGAACTGCTGCCAGTGCTGGGATCACCGAATGGAAGAGACTGAAAGTGAAACGAATTGCTACCGCCCACAGCCCAGCCAAGCCAAGTGGGACGACAGGTGGCAGGGAACAAAGAGAGTGTAAAGTGGTACCATCACTGCAGTTGAGACCTGAACCTATCTGAGTGCCATGGAGGGGCCATTTTGGTAGTGTGGCTCCTTGTGATCTGCACACTTTTCCTGGGTTTTTGCTTTTGCCCCTTTCTCCCATTGTTTTCTTTTGTTTCGGTGGGTGGGAGTAGTTGGCAGGGATGACCTTCTGCCATTCTTTTCCCCCGTTGTTCCTCTGGGACCATGTGATGTGGTGAACTCCCTTTTTTGTGGGTAAACCATTTACCTTTTACCTTTGTAGTGATGCTATTTTCTTTTATCTTGTTAGTAAACCATTATTTTTTCACCTGTAACTTTCTTGCATTTTTTGTCTCTCTATATTTTGGGGGGGGGGGGGTGTAATAGGGAATAAAAAGGCGAGGGAGTTCATTTTATTGGCAATATTTGTCTTTAAACCACAACAATTCTGTACTGGGCAGTTGTCTTTGGAGACAAATAGGTGAATTTAACACTCAGGGTATGAGAGTTGGGAAGGACTTAGTTTAATAAAAGAGGTTTCTGATGTAGAAGATAATTTGAATATTGTTTCAAAAAACACTTTGCATTTTATCTCTATACTCACATTGCTTTGTTACTTCCTTTCAGGATCACTTTTGGATAGCCTCTATTCAAGATTTTATCCAATAATTTGCAAGATAGCAGAGGTTTCTCTTTCTAGTAAAGTTCAAGTAACGATTGCTGCATCTTTCTGCTATTGAACAGCATAGTAAACAGCTTAAAAATCTCACAGCTATGGAAAGACTGCAGTTCTCCCATGGCCATTGTAGGTCCTTGAGAACCTTAATTTGTATTATGAATGGTATATAATACATTGAATATAATTATTGCATCATGGCAACTTCTATTGAAACAGTTCACTGGCACTGGTAAGGCAAAAAAATCATTTTTAAGAAGCTCTGTTCCTGCTTAAGGCTAGGCAGATGCTCACAGGAAATAACAAACTTTTTTAAAGGACAGAAGAAGTCAACAAAAGTCAGGAAACCAAGGTAATACTTTTCCTGTTTCCTAGTGTAATTCTTAGACAGAACTGCATATTTAATGTAGCAACAACCAAAAAAATTAGTCTAAAATCTATTTTGTAGAAATAATTTTTCATATTTGGCATTTATGAACTATGAGGAGAGGCTGAGGGAGCTGGGCCTGTTCAGCCTGGAGAAGAGGAGGCTCAGGGGAGACCTCATCACTCTCTACAACTCCCTGAAAGGAGGTTGTAGCCAGGTGGAGGTTGGTCTCTTCTCCCAGGCAACTATCAGCAAGACAAGAGGGCATGGTCTTAAGTTGTGCCAGGGGAGGTTTAGGTTAGATATTAGAAAGAATTTCTTTACAGAGAGGGTGATCAGACACTGGAATGGGCTGCCCAGGGAAGCAGTGGATTCTCTGTCCCTGGAGGTTTTTAAGAAGAGACTGGATGTGGCCCTTAGTGCCATGGTCTAGCAACCGCAGCAGTAGTGGATCAAGGGTTGGACTTGATGATCTCAGAGGTCCCTTCCAACCCAGCTGATTCTATGATTCTATTTTGCATCTAGGATTAAGACCTGGAACTAGATTTATTGCAGAAAATTTGTTTTGAGCGAACTCATATAATTTGAGGATTTGAGTTTTCATAAATTTTTATTAACTTATTGGTCTCAGACTTCAAGTAAAAATGAATAATTCACTTGTATTCAGCCTTTCTCTGAGGAGTTTCATATCCAGAAATGCAAGATGATCCAGTGAATATTGACAAAAATTAACTATAAGATTGAACTTTCAACACATCTATCGAACTGTGTAATTAGAAGTTTTGGACATCTTGAGTTCATTTTTGCAATTAACTATGCAAATCTTCTCTACAAACTTTCCTGTAATGTACTACGTGCCAAAAGAAAATAAAAGGTCATTCTGAGCAAGAACAGGCTAAGGTGTTAAAACACATCAGACAGCTGATATTTCTTGAAAAAGCTGAGAAATGGAGGTTTATTACTCATCTCCAGTTCTCATGCTTACTATCAATGTGCAACTTACATGAAAAAGCTAATATTACAAAGCTTAACCTTACTTAGTTTTCTACTATGACCTTCTTGTATCTCTTTTTCCTATCTATCTGTCTTATAAATACTGAAGTGTATGAGTGGACATAGATGTTAAGTGAATGTTAACCATTAACTCTCTTATTTTAGAAAAATATTCTGAATTCCTGTTACCACATAAAGAATCATCAAACCAGGACAAAGCCAGATTTCCTTCCCCACATTTTCATATGGGGAAAATATAGGAAAAGAGTGGGAAGAGAAACTTCCTGAAGGTAATGTGGGAGACTATGATTTGAGTGCTTTTGTGATTATGAAAATGGCTCTTCATCTTCAGTGAAAACATTTGCTTTTTTAGAGTTGTTGAACACCTAGATTTTTCACTAACCTTAGTAGGAGCTGAAAGAATCCAGGCCCTTTCAAAGTCAATACCATAAGAGTACAATACCCTCTAGAGGAATGGAAAGCAACATGCATACATGTTATACATGTTATACACTATTATTGAGTATTTCATGTCTGGCATTAGCTTTGTTCTGAATATATTTTTTTTATTCATTTCTGAACTCAATAGTAACTAATAGTGATTGAAATATATTATATTACCCTAAATACCTTCCTCCCACCCCCACCCTTTTCTTTTTAATTTGCTAAAAGTGGCAGAGATTCTTTTGCACTGGAAATACCAGATGGTGATTTTCTAAACTACCCATGATTGCTTCTTTTTTTCCTCACAGCATTTAATTCATTCCTTTTTGATGGGCTTAACTGTCTTGTTACCACTCATTCTCTATATCATCAGCTTGGACTTCTAAGATTGGTATCCTGCTCTCCTGTGAAAAAAATAACCTACAGTTTCAAAATTGTAGCTCTTTTACCTCCAAACTCCATTATCTTTCCCACTGATATTTTTCTTAACCTCAAGAGTGATTTCTCTTGAGATATGTGAAACTGCACAATCACAGCCAACATAAAGCCAGAGGCACACTCCCTTCTAAGAAAATACTATCTCATTTTTTTCAATCTTCTCCATCTTTCCATATCGCCCATTTTTCCTGCCATGTAATTATTGTGCTTTACCTGTTCTGCAGAGCATTTAAATATCTTGTACACAGCTGGGTCTGAATTCTTCTTGTCCAGCAAGTTCAAGAGATAAGATTTTCGCACAGACCTGTGCTTCTGCACAGATACTAACAGGAATTTCATTGAGGCTGTAAGTCCTTGGTGCTTGACAAAGGTTGGGTCCGTGGCAGCAGCAGAATTATCTGGCTAAGGATTAACTCTTCAAGAATGATTTTAAATTTACAAACCTATAAAACACCTGTGAAAACACACATGGAAGTCAAGCCTGGCTCTCTGGAGATGCAGCTCTTCTGCACAAC